>NC_090759.1:25356105-25366105 GCF_036898095.1 Palaemon carinicauda
CTTGGGAATGACTTAATCACTGTCGCTTTCAAAAGCTGAGCTTCCTTTGATTCACTTTTCACTACAATTGTTTACCGATGTTATTCAACTTTGTGACTGATCTCGTAAGTGTTGGTCGGAAGTGCGTGGCTTTTATTACTCGTACTGTAATAACTTCTATATATTTTCAATTGTGATTTTCATAGTGATCCTAACAATATTTTTCTTGTTAAGGAAGTGGTACTTGATGATGTGGGTAGTAGGTTGGCCAGGGCACACCAGTCATCCGTTGAGATACTACCACTAGAGAGTTATGGGGCCCTTTAACTGGCCAGATAGTACTATATCGGATACTTCTCTCTAGTTACGGCTCATTTTCCTATAGCCTGGCTTATTCTTTACATATTCTCCTCTTTCCTCATACACCTGTCAACACTTAAGTTTACCAATCAATTCTTCTTCGTTCAAGGGGTTAACTACTGTACTGTAATTGTTCACTGGCTACTTTCCTCTTGGTAAGGGTAAAAGCGACTTTTTACCTATGGTAAGCAGCTCCTCTAGGAGAACACTCCAAAATCAAACCATTGTTCTCTTATCTTGGTTAGGGCCATAGCCTCTGTACCATGGTCTTCCATTGCCTTGGGGTAAAGTTCTCCTTCTTGAGGGTACACTCGGGCACACTATTCTATCTTGTTTCTCTTGCTCTTATTTTTATAAGTTTATATAGTTTATATGTGAAAGATTTATTTTAATGATGTTACTGTTCATGAAATATTTTATTTATTTCCTTATTTCCTTTGCTCACTGTGCTATTTTCCCTGTTGGAGTCCTTGGGCTAATGGCATCCTACTTTTCCAACTAGGGTTATACCTTAATAATAATAATAATAATAATAATAATAATAATAATAATGATGATGATGATAATAGTATTAATAATAATAATGATAATAATAATAATAGTATTAATGATAATGATAATGATAATAATAATAATAATAATAATAATAATGATAATGATAATAAATCTCCTTTCTTTTATCCGTTCATTTATTCCTCATTTATACAATAGTGCTCGGAAGGCTATTGCTCTCTTTTTATGCCTGCTTCTTAGAAAGCATTCTAGACACCGGAGCGCTTGAATAATGCAAAATAATCTTGAAGTACGACTTGCTCTTTATATACTTTTTTCATTATTTCTCTCTTGCCATGTTTTTAAATCAACATTAAATCTCATTACCAGGATAGCGGTAATTCACATTTTCTTTTCATTGCAGTTTATTGTTGAAATACTTTGAAATTTTCAGCTGAAGAATTATCGTTCCATGTCATTAAGAATATTGTTGAATAGAATATCCTTTTTATAGTCATAAACTGTAAGTCCTAACTAGCGGACATTAGTGAAAATATTTAAAACCATTATTTGTTCAAGATAAAACATATTAAACTTTTATTTCATTAGGGATGTAGTGGCCGATGTGGTAACGTCCCTGACTGCCAGACTGGGGTTCAAGTCCCGTTATTTGTTCAAGATAAAACATTTTAAACTTTTATTTCATTAGGGTTGTGGTGGCCGATGTGGTAACGTCCCTGACTGGTGAATGCTGCTCAAATTCGTCAATTCCTTTGGTCGCTGCAGCCTCACCATCCTTGTGAGCTAAGAATGGGTGGTTTAGGGAAGCCTATAGGTCTATCTGTTAAGTCATCAGCAGCCATTGCCTAGCCCTTCTTAGTCCTAACTTGGGTGGAGAGGGGAATTGGGCGCTGATCATAATATGGTCAGTCTCTAGGGCATTGTCATGCTTGATAGGGCAATGTCACTGTCCCTTCCCTTTGCCATTTATGAGCGGCCTTAAACTTTTAAAATCTTGTATGCGTTTTTTGCTGTATTCATTCATTTACATAATGTGAATATATTTGCGTTGGTAGTTAAAATGTGACGCATTTTAAGGTGTGTTTTACAGTGTTTGAGGTTAGTGTGCCGTGGTAAAGAGAACAACAGAGAAAGAAATGAATTTATACCAGTCTTATTTCGTTTAACAGCACATTTTTATTCATCTGTGTGCTTGCGAATGAATAATGTAAACTTGGTTTTCGAAATGGATACATGCATCATTAATATACATCTGAAGTATATATTTACTTGCAAAACGTTTATTTTCGTATTATTCTTGACAGTGGAATTAAGTTGCATACTGCTAGAAGTCATTTCGATTAAGCTTGTAACAATGATAATGATAATAATGCTAAACATTTTCTTAAAAACAATATTTTCAGTCCATTTTACCTCTAATGGTTTTTTTATGACTTGGGAAAATAAACACTAAAACATTTGAATTGCCATGTTCTTATGAAATCATTCTAACTTTTGTGTTCTACATTCCTTCCTGTCTTTGCTCTCTGTATACATGACATTTACTATTACTACGCCTGTAATTTTTATAAATGAATAACAGCGAGTTCGTGTAATCAATAAAAAGGGCGTTAGTATCGATGATTCCTACCTCGATATCAGACAAGCCAGTTTGCCTTTTCCCTATAGTCAATTCTTTTTAGTGAGGCGGATTTGCACCGACTCGCAGGGGTTCCCTTTTAGCTTGGGAAAGTTTCCTGATCGCTAATTGGTTGGACAAGATATTTCTAACCAATCAGATAGCAGGAAACTTTTCCGAGCTAAAAGGGTACCGCTGCGAGCCAGTGCAAATTCGCCGCATCAAAAAAATTTAGTATAGTGGACTTATTTTATTCTAAAAGGCAACGCTGAGGAAAGGGAACCAACAATCCTTCCGCTAATGAAGGAAAAGCAATGTGTGAACCGTCTTGCCTCTAATTGGCCGAAGAAAAATGACTGCTCCAGCTAATTGGCCAGACGAAGAAATTGGCGGTTGTTTCTAGCCCGCCGATTCCCGACTTAATCGATGAACTCGCGATGGGTCGAGAGTAAGATGATGGTTTCCTGATTTCTTAAGGGTTCCGTTTGATTTTGAAGATCATTGCCGCTAATTAGAAGCGTTTGATATCAAATGAATACTATAGAAATATATAAATGTTTGGGGATAGATATTTTTCTCATACTATGAATAATTGTATGTAGGTGTGTTCATGACTTAACTACGAATATGTATGTATTTTTTAATGGGGAAGAACTTTGAATTTTGCGTATTTCCTGAAAGTAAAAAGTAATTTTGGTTGATATGTACAACTCCTTTGAAGATTCCTGGTTGAATTGCTTATTTTAATATCAACAACTTTTAAAGAATAGTGAGAAGGGATTATGTTCTACGTAAAAGAAAACGTTGAGCTTCATTACAAGTTTTAGATTTAGAATACTTTGTAAGGTGTGTTTTTCTGCTATTGTGTTTTTAAATGATGGAATTTTGGATATTAGTAATATATATATATATATATATATATATATATATATATATATATATATATATATATATATACACGAGTATATATATATATATATATATATATATATATATGTGTGTATATATATATATATATATATATATTCATAGATATATGTGTGTATGGGTGTATACATATATATACGAGTGTTTGCGAGGTGATAGGAAGTAAATACGAGTGATTTTTTTTACCCAACGTAATGATATTGAAGGGTCTGGAAATCCGTAAATAGGGAGGGTAAAGTAAACATGGTGATAATATTTTGATATTGCGTCAGATTGCTGTTAAAGGTTAAAGACGTCTGATTTCAGTTCCAGTCTCATCAGAATAGATACTTCCCAGGCTGTCAGCGGGGCAAGCCCAACCCCCCACTGTGGTGCCCAAGCACAGCAATGGCCTCCCCAGTAAACAGCTTAAATTATAGAGCCCCGCCGGGAATCGATTTGTCGCCCTGCGAAAGCTAGGCAAACACGTTAGCACTGTAAATGAAAGGTAGTGCGATAAACTCAGAAAAGGAATTTAGAGGTAACATACTTAACTGAAAACTTTTCAGTATCAAGAAGTGAAAAGGAGCGTGTTTCAAGTGTATCAGATGATCCCTGAATATTATAATGAAAGATTCCAAAGATTGAGAAAGGTTAGTTTCATTCACTTTACCAACTCTTGAATTTGGTTTACATCGTGTACTTTGTTTTTCCCCTTTCTTACCTCTTTCCTACTTCCGGTTATTAAGGAACTTTAATTCAAACACTAATGCTGTTTTTTTATCCATATCTCTCTCTCTCTCTCTCTCTCTCTCTCTCTCTCTCTCTCTCTCTCTCTCTCTCTCCAAAATTATTAAACAGGTCAGTTACCGAAAGGACATTTGGACAAACTGGCAATTTATGAGCTTGTTTACAATTCAGACATGTAAATAAGTTTACTTTTTGTTCAAAAAGAAAATAAATTAGAGAACCTATTAGGATTAAAATAAGTAGTTTGATAAAGCAAAAAAGAAAAAAAAAACAATAATCCTTTATTGACACCAACCATCATTACGTATTATTGTTAATAGAGGCATTAGTCATACAGATGAAATTTCGGGAACTTAATGAAAACTATGGTATGCATAAATTTGATTAGACATATAAAGTCCCTGGTTTAGTCGTCCTTGTACCAACCGTGTGTCAGACGATCGTACATAGTAACGACATTTCTTTTTTTCTTTACATAATATCTTTTGTATCTTCACTCTCCCCTCACACTGACAAGGACCTGAATAAACATGTCTGTTTTTCTCGCCGTTAACTGTTAACAGAAATGGTTGTCGGTTGAACATGAAATTGCCTGTTATGTTTTTATGTCCTTCTTGCTTGGACTTGATGTATAAACCGACGTTCTGTAATAAAGTTACTCAGTTGCTTTCATCCTGCCTTCTTAGTCACAGCCTCTCTCGGCCCGTCACATCCTCAAACTCGCGTGTTCCAAGTGTAGTTTTGAATATTTTAGAATTTTACAAGTTTTACAAAACATTTGTATACTAAAACCTTTGATTTCTAGTGAACCTAGTTCTCTGAGGCGACAACTCAACACTTGTAGGTCCCATATATTTCCCAATTGATTGTTATCAGCAATTATTTGCATATTGATATATTCGGCAACTGTTCTTTTCACTCTACTGATAAGTTATGATGTTCACTATTGATTTTTGTCGTCTTTGAAACATGCCATGATCAGCAAACCTATGCTCGTCAGCACCACCCATGCAAGGTTGCTTTTTCTGTGAGTGATTAAAGTCTCTCACCATCACCAATACACAGTAGCCAGCGTGTTTTGGTGTTAGGCGTCATGTTTCCCTACCACAAACTTAATTCGTCCTTTTTCTCCACAACATAGCTAGGTAAAGGCATTCTGTGATTAATGTCATTGGACTCTACATATAATTTTCACATACGTCTTATGTTTATCGTAGAGGTTAAACTGTATTTCTAATTACAGACATCGGGAAAATTATTACAATGAATGTTTCCTTAGGTTATATACTGCAATTTAGGGTATTTGTATAATTGATCTCCTTCTAATGGAATATTTATATCAAAGAATCTCTTATGAAAGAATATTTTGCTAGTTTTAATTTTTTTTTGTCAGAAATCACATATTAAATCATTTCTTTTTATGATTTCTTTGTCGTCAGACGTTTATCAAGTTTACTCCGTTATCAACTCGATATGATATTACCCATCTATGATATACTATACTTTAAGGAACGCTTATAATGGAATTAAAAAGAAAATACATGATCTATTGCCACATTATGCATATGCAATGATATACATCGAAAAAGACAGAGAGACAGATAAATATGAAAATGGTAAATGAATTGCACAGTATGTCACTGTGTTTGTTGTTTACACCATTAATGGAGGAAATGGAACTCATATTTGTTGTTCGTTATAATCAAAAGGGTTTTATGATTTCGTATACGTTTGTGCTTTTTTTTTTTTAAGTGAATGGTATATGCTGTTGTTGTTTCCTCATTCTTTATTTGTTTGTTTTGCTTGATTGTTCATTATTTCAGCTTGGTTATTTGAATTTGCTTTCATTGCTCTAGAATATTTAGCTCAGAAATTGTTTTTATTTTAATTTTTCTCTATTATGATAATAATTTTGTTTATTGTTGTTACTAATATTATATTTTTTTTATAATGATGTTTTGATTCACAGTATTTTTTTTCCGTTAACATATCAAAGACGTTTACGAATTTTGTTTTCATTTTCATTTTCTCTATTATGATATCGAAAGTAGTTTTTGTTATTATTATTATTATTATTATTATTATTATTATTATTATTATTGTTGTTGTTGTTGTTGTTGTTGTTGTTGTTGTAGTTATTAATGATGAAATTCTGATTCATAGACGTGTTTTAAGATATTAAGGAAGTTTCCGAATTATGTTTAGATTTTCATATTTTTTATCATGATAACGATAATAGTTTGTTGTTTTTTTTAATACTGTAGCTTTTATAATGATGTTCTGATTCATAGTCTTATTTTTTAAGACATTAAAAATTTTTACGAAATTTGTTTTTCATTTTCGTTTCTTTTATTACGATATTGAAAGTAGTTTTCTGTTATTATTATTATTATTATTATTATTATTATTATTATTATTATTATTATTGGTTTTTAATAATGACTTTCTGATTCATAGTCGTTTTTTCAGATATTAAGGAAGTTTTCGAATTATGTTTTGATTTTCATATTTTCTATTATAACGATAATAGGTTTTTTTTCATTATTATTATTAGCTTTGTAGTTTTTATAATGATGTCCGGTTTCATAGCCGTGGGTGATTCGTAAAGATATTAAGGTTACAAATTGTGTTGGCGTTATTTGCTCCGCCAACGAAGTTGGAAGGAGGTTATGTTTTCGCCCCTGATTGTGTTTGTGTGTGTGTGTGTGTGTGTGTGTGTGTTTGGGTGTGTTTGTTTAGGAACAGCTTCCTGGCCAAAAATTTAATCGTAGAGTAATGAAACTTTCAGCTATTAATTGTTATGGAAAAAGCTGAAAATTATTAAATTTTGGAAGGTCCAGATCAAAGGTCAAGGTCACGGTCAAGCAAAATGTCCAGTTCACGTAATCAGCCATAAGTTTGGACATCGTTGACCCAGCGACTTTAAACTTGGTTTATATTTGATCGAATGAAAATCCATGCCTATTAATTCATGTTGAGGTCAAAGGTCGAGGTCGAGAAATAAGCTGCCGCGGTGGAGGTCTGGTTTCCACCGAGTGCCTCTCTAGTTATTTCTTTTGTTAAACCTATTCTCGAAGCTTTACTTAATATTTTGAACTTTTGTGTGTGTGTGTTTTTTTTTTTAAGTTATTTGTTGACATATTGCGTTTCTGTAATCTTTTAATGTTATTGATGAGTTTGTTAGTTATTTTATATTATTAATTTCTATTAGTAGTTATTGTTATGGTTTTATCCTCTAGTCATCATCAATATTGCTGTTACCATGTGCTCCTCTTGATTGAAGTCAGGTCACCACCTCTTCCTCGCCTTCGATTAGCGCCCAGCCCCTGTGAGAAATGAACCCTTTGTCAGGTTTATGAGGCTGCAGAGGAAACTTTAGACTGTATTTGTTGCAATAAATATAGAGGGAACGAAACAGCGCTCGGAATCTACCTCCAAAAAGTACAGGAATTGGAGGGAGCGAAGGGAAGCAAGGCTAGAAAGCTGAGAGGAGAGAGAGGTTGTTTGTTGCTCAATGTCGACATGGAAGAAGAAATGGATGGAGGTAAATCCGTGTTGGGACGTAAATCTCCCTCAAGATTAAACATAAAACCGCCCTTGTAAAACTGCTGGATTGATTGTTTGGATGCTCCGGAAGCATCTAGGTTTCACGTTTCCTCTGGGAATGAAAATGCTGGACGTACATCCATAAAACATAAAGGGAAGGAAACATCGGTTTGGACTCTCACAAACTCACAAACCACCTTCACTTTTTATTCATGAGTGTTGGATCATGCAGTGCTAAATTTTTACGTAATTTTAGCGTATTGCTGTTTGCTTGCCATGTGAATTGGCTTACGTTACGTACTCAACTAGAGGAGCAGACCTCCGCAACGACCTTTTGCTTGACCTTGACCTTTGACCTTAAGATGCATTAATTGGCGTGGATTTTCATAAACTCAAATATGAACCAAGTTTGAAGTCCGTGTGACAACGATGCCCAAACTTATGGCTGATTACGTGAATTGAACATTATGCTTGACTATGCCCTTGATCTTTGACCTTCACCTTCCAAAATTTAATCATTTCAAGCGTTTTACATAGCAGTTAATCCCATGCAAATTTCATTACTCTACGATTAAAGTTGTGGCCAGGAGGCTGTTCACAAACGCGCACACACACTCACACATAAACAGGGGCGAAAACATAACCTCCTTCCAACTTTGTTGGCGGAGGTGATAATACTTTGACTAAATGATAATGACTTCTTTACATGGAAAGAATTTTCTTTTATGAAAATCCTTATCCCATTCATCCTCATTGCCTGTATAACCAGTCTTAATTTAAAACTATGATCATAGTTTTATAATTGTAATTTTGCTATTAGTATCGCTACTTAATTTAGAACTAAATTGTCATTCTTTGAATGGGAAATAATTAGAAAAAATTGACAGAGAATTTGGTATTTTTACATAAATTCTTACTTCACGTTTCGCACGAAATACTCCCTCGTTTGTAAATTAAAAATCATTGGTGGTGCAATAATATTTTTTTTTTCGTGGTAGGAAATTATGCTGGTGTGGACTTTTATTCCACAGGCTCTCTCTCTCTCTCTCTCTCTCTCTCTCTCTCTCTCTCTCTCTCTCTCTCTCTCTCTCTCTCTCTCTCTCTCTCTCTCTCTCTCTATATATATATATATATATATATATATATATATATATATGTATATACAGTATATATACATATATATACATATATATATGTATATATCCATCCATATACCAAAGGCACTTCCCCCAATTTTGGGGGGTAGCCGACATCAACAAAGAAACAAAACAAAAACAAAAAGGGGACCTCTACTCTCTACGTTCCTCCAGCCTAACCAGGGACTCAGCCGAGTTCAGCTGGTACTGCTTGGGTGCTACAGCCCAACCTCCCACATTTTCCACCACAAATGAAGCTTCATACTGCTGAATCCCCTACTGCTGCTACCTCCGCGGTCATCTAAGGCACCGGAGGAAGCAGCAGGGCCTACCGGAACTGCGTCACAATCGCTCACCATTCATTCCTATTTCTAGCACGCTCTCTTGCCTCTCTCACATCTATCCTCCTATCACCCAGAGCTTTCTTCACACCATCCATCCACCCAAACCTTGGCCTTCCTCTTGTACTTCTCCCATCAACTCTTGCATTCATCACCTTCTTTAGCAGACAGCCATTTTCCAATCTCTCAACATGGCCAAACCACCTCAACACATTCATATCCACTCTAGCCGCAAACTCATTTCTTACACCCGTTCTCACCCTCACCACTTCGTTCCTAACCCTATCTACTCGAGATACACCAGCCATACTCCTCAGACACTTCATCTCAAACACATTCAATTTCTGTCTCTCCATCACTTTCATTCCCCACAACTCCGATCCATACATCACAGTTGGTACAATCACTTTCTCATATAGAACTCTCTTTACATTCATGCCCAACCCTCTATTTTTTACTACTCCCTTAACTGCCCCCAACACCTTGCAACCTTCATTCACTCTCTGACGTACATCTGCTTCCACTCCACCATTTGCTGCAACAACAGACCCCAAGTACTTAAACTGATCCACCTCCTCAAGTAACTCTCCATTCAACATGACATTCAACCTTGCACCACCTTCCCTTCTCGTACATCTCATAACCTTACTCTTACCCACATTAACTCTCAACTTCCTTCTCTCACACATCCTTCCAAATTCTGTCACTAGTCGGTCAAGCTTCTCTTCTGTGTCTGCTACCAGTACAGTATCATCCGCAAACAACAACTGATTTACTTCCCATTCATGATCATTCTCGCCTACCAGTTAATCCTCGTCCAAGCACTCGAGCATTCACCTCTCTCACCACTC
>NC_090759.1:25371105-25378605 GCF_036898095.1 Palaemon carinicauda
GGACTGAGTACCCTGCTTATAAGTCCTGCTATGAACATGGATGTCATGAGATTCAGGTAATAAAAGTTTGTGGCAGGCATAACAACTATTTGTGTACGATCTACCGGAATCCTGACATGGATGATTCTATCTTCGATTGTCGTCTTACCATTATGGCTAAGATACAAGAAGATGGTAGAAAGGCCTCTTTTGTCTTTGTTGGTGATTTCCATGCTCACCATAGGGAGTGGTTAAATTTTGTTTCTCCTACTGATCGCCATGGTTAAGAGCTTTAGACTTTGCCTCTGAATTAGGCTGTGAGGAAATCATAAGTGAAGCTTCTCACAGGTCTGGTAATTGCTTGGACCTCGTATACACCGACTCCCCTGGCGTTATAACAAGTAAAGTTGGTTCTCCAGATGGGACATCTGATCATGTCTTGATTTCATTAGTAGTAAAGACTGAGCAGCCTGTCCCTGATGTATCTTACTCATGTAAGATTTATATGAAATCTCAAGCAGACTGGAATGGGGTTTTGCATGATCTTTTAGGCTTGAATTGGTCACAATTGTATAGTAGCATTAATCCTGTAGTCACTTTGAATGAGAACCTAGTCAGCATAATTGATAGGCGTATCCCATCTCGTGTACTAAGGTACCGAGTTAAAGGACAAACCATGGTTCAATGATGGTTGTAGACGTGCTTATTTGGAGAAGCAGGAGGCCTATCATCTTTGGAAGGGTAACATATCAGATTTGACCTGGAATAACTATACTCAGCTTGGAGCTTTTGCTCAAAGATTTTATACTTCAACTGAAAAAGAATACAATTTAACCATAAAAGAAACTCTTTCTGGTACAACCCAGGAGCATAAGTGGTGGACTACCCTTAAATCTTCACTCTTTGTTGTAGATGCAACAGTTCCTCCTTTACTTAAACCAGATGTCTCTCTCACTCGCTGTCCAAAGGAAAAGGCAACCCTCTTGGCAGATGTGTTTGACAGCAAGCAGAGTAATGAGAAACTGAAACTTCCTCATTCCTGTTTTCCTGAGGCTAAACTAACTAGTTAAGCTTTTTGATCTCGTGAAATTAAAGCTCTGTCGATGGACCTTGATGC
Source organism: Palaemon carinicauda (assembly GCF_036898095.1). Lineage (NCBI taxonomy): Eukaryota > Metazoa > Arthropoda > Malacostraca > Decapoda > Palaemonidae > Palaemon > Palaemon carinicauda. Next base: position 25,372,202 of record NC_090759.1, read on the forward strand.
GTATGGAGTTGTAGATCCAAATAGTATTTTTCCTTTGTTTTTTATAAAGACTGCAGATTTCTTAGCTCAAAGCTATTTGTTATCTTGCGCAAGTTTGCAAGAAGAGGAGCTTTTAGCACTTGTTGGAGAATTGGTAATGTTACTCCACTATGTAAATGTGTGTGTGGTAGCTCAAGTCTAACCGATTACCGCCCAATTTCCATATCTCCCATATTATCTAAAGTTTTTGAACGTCTTTTGGCAAATCGTCTTAATAGGTATTTTAAAGGTAATCATATGTTCCCTAGTTTGCAATTTGGTTTTCGTAAAGGCATTGGAGCATGTGATGCCCTTCTTACACTCTCCAATGCTGTACAGAAATCCCTTGATTATGGTCAGGAAGTTCGTATGATTGACCTTGATTTTAGTGCTGCCTTTGACCATGCTAATCTTGAGGCCCTTGTTTTCGAACTCAAACAGTAGGGAGTGGGTGGGTCGTTTCTTAGGATCATTATTGAGTTTTTAAGTAATAGATCGCAAAGAGTTGTTGCTCATGGGCACCATAGTGAGTATAAGAATGTGATATCTGGTGTGCCTCACGGTAGTGTTCTTGGCCCATTACTTTTCATACTATATACACATGACATGTGGTTTGATCTAGAAAACAAGCTTGTTGCATATGTAGATGATGCTACTCTCTTTGCATCAATTCCATCTCCTGAATGTAGATCTGGGGTTGCTGAATCCCTTAATAGAGATCTAGATAAAATTAGGCATGATGCAAATTATGGGGTACGAAGTTGAATCCTAACAAAACTCAAAGAATGATTGTAAGTAGGTCAAGGACGGTGGCTCCTCAACATCCGGATCTAGGTATTGATAATGTTTCTTTAACTGTGTATGACTCTTAAAATTTTATGTTTGATTCTCGACAGCAAATTTACTTTTGAGAAACACATTAGGTCTGTGTCTTCTTTAATTGCACAAAAAATTGGCTTATTGAGAAAGTCTTTCAAGATTTTTGGTGATCAATCTATTCTGAAGAAGTGTTTTAATTCTTTCATTTTACCTTGTTTCGTGAATTGTTCTCCTGTCTGGTCCTCAGCTGCTGATTCTCATCTTAATTTGTTGGACAGGAACTTACGGTCTATTAAATTTCTTATTCCTGGTCTAGATATCAATATCTGGCAACCGTCGTTCAATTAGTTCATTATGTATGTTGCATAAGATTTTTTATAATTCTGACCATCCTTTACATTCTGAACTTCCCGGACATGTACAAGTTAACAGTTTTATTATTTTATATATTTTCAAGCCTTAGAACTGAAGTCTGTCAACCCTTTATTTCTTGTTATTTTGTATATTTTTCAAGCCTCTGAACTGAAGTCTCTCGACCCTTTTTTTTCTTTTTATTTTGTATATTTTCAAGCCTTTGAACTGAAGTCTGTCAACCCTTTTTTTCTTTTCATTTTGTATATTTTCAAGCCTTTGAATTGAAGTCTGTCAACCCTTTTTTTTCTTTTTATTTTGTATATTTTGAATCCTTTGAGCTGAAGTCTGTCAACCCTTTATTTCTTGTTATTTTGTATATTTTTCAAACCTCTGAACTGAAGTCTGTCAACCCTTTTTTTCTTTTGATTTTGTATATTTCAAGCCTCTGAACTGAAGTCTGTCAACCTTTTATATCGTTTCTTGTTAGCGCCCAAATATCTTTGAGTTAAGCCTGTGTGAGGTTTATGAAGCTGCAGAGGATTTTCAGGCTGTTTATTGCAATATATGTGAAGTGAACGAAGTAGATCTCTGGATTTGCCTCCTGAAAAAAAAAAAAAAAAAAAAAAAAACAAGAATTGAAGGGAACAAAGGAAAACAAGAGGTTTGAAATCTACGAAAGACTCTGCCGAATGTTCAAAGTCGACATCGACGAAGAGCGTAATGTCTGGGAAATTGGGAATCCGGGTTGAAGCGTAAATCTCACTCGGGACTAAACGTAAAACCGCCCTCGTAAAACTGCCGGAGAGATCGTCCTCGATGCTCTGGAAGTAACAGACTTTCCGTCTCTCACTGAAATAAGATATGCCGGATGTAGGTTCATGCGATATGAGGACAATTCTTCTTGGCTAAATGTGGGTATAAAGAACGGTGGGTCGTGCATTGTATATTGTGCATTTGATTGCCATCTCTGATGTTATAAAACGTGGCCACGTTGTATTGATGTCGGGTTATTCTCTTTTCCAAGCGTTGGTCTTTTTTTTTTAAGTTAAGAAGATATTGCTTCTAGCCTTTTGCGATAAATGAAAGTGGGAATTACTTATCTAGTCGTAAAAAGAGCTTAAGACGCGAGAATGTTTTTATTTGTGAGTAATATTTCTTCATCAGTTTTATTGCAAATGCAACAAACATTTCTCTCATCACTTTGAATATTGTTACCTCTATTTTTCCCTGGTGGAGCCCTTGGGCTTATAGCATCCTGTTTTTCAACTTTGATTGTAGTTTAGCTTGTAAAGATAATAATAATAGTGATGATAAAATTTTGGTGAAACATCTGTAATTAACCTTTGCTCAGCTAACTTTAACCTCGCTTCCATTATCTTACGTGCATTCGAATTCTGCCACGGAAATAGTCTTGTATCTAAGCTTTTAGGGTTAATTTTTGTGTTAGTTATTTTATAGTCTAGAATAAATTTTTGAAAGTAGGAATCACATTTTAACGTCTAGAATCTAGACGTTAAAATATGACTCGTTTTATTAAAGATTTTTTGGAGACTGGGACAATTAAATTATAGATTTTATATTATTTTTAGCTCTGCATACGCCATATTATAACATCTGTGTAGAGAGTATGGATTAGAGACAAGTAGATTTGGCTTTTATAGGGCAAGATAAATTATGAGATTTCGATAATGAGGGAATTTCGAAGTGACCCGGGAAAACGAAGGCTGGAAGGAAATTGCTTTAGGGTTAAGTTAAAAATTTAATTTTAAGAATCGAGCTTTTTAGTGACGTTCTCAAAATATTGTAGGTGTGGCGTCCTTTCAAGCATTTCATTTCCACTTTAGTTAATGAGGAACTTTATTTTTTAACTTGATGAAACAATGACAGATACTGTATGAATAGAAAATAGAAAGGGATGGCTCTTTACTGTGAATATACAACTTCAGTAAAGCAGGGGAGACATCAGGGTAATTAACCACAGGAATTGAGAACGAAGAAAGAAGGAAAGAGGAAGAAACGCCACAAATCAAGAGAATAAATATCAAATATGAAAGGATAATTGGTGCGCAAAGTTTAGTAATTATAATGATGAATGGAACTTGAGAGAAAATCAAGTTCTTATATTGTAAAAGACCTAAAATGTTTTTCCGATATAAACCTAAGACGTTTGGAAGTACAAAATGTTTATGGGGTTCGTCTTTCTTCCTCATACCGTAAATTTGAGAAAAGGTTTACCTTCCGGTAGTATGTGTTTAAGTCCCTACGTTTACGGGATGTTTTAATGATACCTAATGTTCCGTGATAATGTGTTTTAAATTACGTTTTTTTTTTTTTTTTTTTTTTTTTTTTTGTGTCTACATGTCTTGGGAACATTAAGATCTTGTCAGTATTTGTGCTCAGAATAGTGAGGGCAAAAATCCATATACTTTTTCTTTCATGATTTAATTTTATCATTCTCTCTCTCTCTCTCTCTCTCTCTCTCTCTCTCTCTCTCTCTCTCTCTCTCTCTCTCTCTCTCTCTCTCTCTCAGTTGGAATGCAAACCATAAAATTTTACCACTTGAAAAGAATAGCGATACCGTCAGTGACCTAGTATTGAAATGGAAATAACATTTCATATGGGTATCCATGTATATGAAAGCAATGGGAAGAAAATAAAGCGAATTTATAGTACCTCAGGGATTTGCGAAAGTAAAGTTTACGGCAATACAGTGCATAAAGCAAAATATAGTTCGCAATCCCCAACACCAGGACTTTATCTCGGAAGTTTAACCAGAGATGGGTTATTTCAATCGTTCGAATATTGACGTACATTTTTGCTTTTGAATATTGTTGATAATTAATTGTCAGAGTAATTCAGATTTTGTTCTATTACAGTAAATACATATGCTGCTAAAACTATATTACCTTACCTTTCAGTTCCTATTCTTTAAAAGACCTCTTTTTTCTTTAATGGAATAAACACGGAAGGTTTATTATTAATGACTCGCTCAAATAATATTTCAGGTCAAATCTTTTTCTGGAGACGATTTTTCCAATGCACCCAGCTATCTCTGTATAATATCTAACTAGGATTATCTGCAGTTAACAGTAGACCTTCTATGCTTTTGTGAATAATTGAACTCCGATTTCTCAACAAAGGTTTCTTAGCGCAATAGTCGTTAAGCTGGAATCACACAAGGCTTTTCTAGGCAGTTGCTGACCTAAATGGAAAGCACGAGCGGTTGGTTGTTGCTCGAGACATTAGCAGCAATTAGCTTCCCGACTGGACAGGAAGCAGCTCGCATAAACCGCAGTCATGACGTCAGATGTAAACGCACAAGATGGCGGCTGCAATTAGGACGTGCTCTTGCTTGGCAATCTTGGGTACAACAAGCCTCAAGAGATAATAAAAATCTGCTTTGTTCATCTTGTGGTAGTTGTAGAAATACATATTACTGCAACAGTTAGGAAATTTCTGGGCGCCATGATGATATCAGCTGATCGGTTTTGTTTACCTTTTATCCCCATTTGCTCCTCGAACTACAAGATCGTAGTGCGATACTACAACACTTTACCTCGCTATCATCGGCTGAAGGTTGGCGAAAACCTCGGACAAAAAATTACTAGTGTGATTCCACCATTAGTCATGAGCTTTGACACAAGTTATGCCGAATTTTGCAATAAATCAGTACCTCCTAAGACTTAGTGGGTTCTTCGCAAACTACTATTTCATTTTTGCCAGAACGTTATCTTGACACAAAGGAAAATGAGAAATGCAATTAGTCTGTATAGGTAGAAGAAAAATTAAAATTTTACTAAATATACACGTGTATTTAGAGCTGAATCACAGAAAACGAAAATGCTGATTAAAAGAGAGACGAGCGTTGGTGTGGGTAGTCTTGTCTGTTACATTTAATCATTCAGTGTTCATTACGTAGATTGCTTTGGATGCATTGTGGATCGGAAAAAAAAGCATCAAATACACAACTCTGTAACCAAACAAGCTGTTCTCCTAGGAAAAAATAAGTCAAATTAAATAGAATTCTAATAAGGGGCTTTATTGAACATTTCTTTCAGGTGAGTTGATTGCCATCGAGAATAGCAAAACTTGCTATTGTTGGTGAATATTTTTCTGTCAGCTGTAACAAAAAAATAAAAAAAAAATGCAGAAACGTATCTCGTGAATCACATGAATTGTTAGGGAAGAATGAATGTAGGATTTTGCAGTGTCAGCCATCATATCTTGGCGGCTATGTGAAGTAATGGAAACGCCATATTTTTAAAAGTTCTGATAATTGAATGTCGTAATGTAGATTTTCATTCATTCACTCCTGGAAGCATTAAGTTATCTGATAAACAATCCCTGCGATTTAAGTTACTGTTTGTTAAGTTTTTATAACTTATGTGGGAAATGTGTATTTTAATGTTGTCACTGTATTAAAATATTTTTATTTTTCCTTGTTTCCTTTCCTCACTGGGCTATTTTCCCTGTTGGGGCCCTTGGGCCTATAGCATCCTCCTTATCCAACTAGGGTTAATAATAATAATAATAATAATAATAATGTGAAGTGGAATGTTGAATGCTTTCGAACGAACATAATAAGATGAGTGTGGAGGTCCTGTAGAGAGTATGGTACCCCTGCTGTACAGGACCAGAAAAGCAGCCTTTAAACTAGTAATTTATAAAAAATAACTAAATGATACCCATTATCCGAGATTAAATACTCTTTTCGATCAACATTAATCGATTGAACATTGGTTCAGTCGGGAAACCCTTAGAACTACCTGTAATTAAAAAGAAAACAGATTAAATGTTTCATATCACGATTCTTTGGAGAATTATTCATGCGTAAGTGTATGCCATTAGCGTATTAACATCCCATATCTCTCTATTGAGTTGGGAATTCATCAAGTAGGCCTAAAGATTCTTCGGCTTTTCAATGCATCAAACATATCTCGTAACGTCTGACACAATGTCCATTGAAGCAAAAGTTTTTAATGTTATGGACAGGAGAACGAGAGCTTCCCAGTCGTCATCGATTTTCTTAATGTATACTTTTATTCTTGATATATGTTTTTATTCTTAATATATATTTTTATTTTTAATATATTTTTATAATTGTTTCCATGATCATCTTTCTATTCGTATTCCCGTTTTATTTTTCTTCAATCGTCGTCATCATTATCATCATCATCATCATCATCTTCACCACCGTTTTTAATTTATACTTT
>NC_090759.1:25383605-25390918 GCF_036898095.1 Palaemon carinicauda
TTTAATATTCCTTTTAGTGTTGTTGTTTTGTTGTCTGCTAGTTTACTGCTTTGTATTGCGCATTAAGGAAAGCTAATAGATTTAGTTTTTTTTTTTAATTAATTAGAGTTTGTCAAGTTTTAGAAATATCTTGTTACCTGCCGAATTCTCCCTTCTTAGATTATTATTGTCCTCCCAAAAGATTCATGAAATGTAGTTTATCCATCTTGGTTGTCTCATTGTACATTTGCCTGGGTGTCTACCATGTTTATCTTGTCATTACAGCTATTCTTACACAGTTGAGGAGAGACTGGTTAATCTCGTGTTTAAACGTCCATGAAATTTCATATGTTACTATTTCTGATACTCTTTCTTTGATATTGAAACTCCTCTAACAAGATGGACTGAATAGACGACAATCCTTTCACAATGGTAGTCCGTCATGAAAACTTTGTCATTCTTTTAATATCTTTGTCACATTTCCCTTATCATTGCAGTTTATCTTGCGTTGTTGAGGGCATGGATAAATAGATGTTTGTATGTCAAATCGGTAAGTGATCTTTGCCTAATAGTAAAATCGTCTTCTTTGCGCCTCTGGAGGTGCACTGTAGACGTTACTAAAGGGTATTTGCAGTGTCTCATCGGCCCATAGCTGTACCTGCTTCTTGGCTTTTTACTTTATACCTGCTCCTTTTTCCTGGTTGTCTATCCTCTGGGAAAAAAATATTTGATAGTGATTTATTGATTATGAGTTATCTGGCATAATCAATCAATCACTGTCAAATAATTTATTTCCAAAGGATAAGAAAAAAAAGTTATTTGATAGTGATTAATCGATTATGCCAGATAACTCATAGTCAATCATTCACTATCAAATTTTTTTTCCAAAAGGATAAGAAAAAAAATTATTTGATAGTGATTAATCGATTATGCCAGATAACTCATAATCAATCATTCACTATCAAATTTTTTTTTCCAAAAGGTTAGAAAAAAAATTATTTGATAGTGATTGATCGATTATGCCAGATAACTCATAATCAATCATTCACTATCAAATTTTTTTCAAGAGGATAGAAAAAATATCCATTTGATAGTGATTGATCGATTATGCCAGATAACTCATAATCAATCACTCGCCATCAATTTTTTTTACCAGAGGATAGAAACAATATCCATTTGATAGTGATTGATCGATTATGCCAGAAAACGCATAATCAATCATTCACTGTGAATTTTTTTTCCAAAAGACAGAAAAAAAAAATTATTTGATAGTGATTGATCGATTATGCCAGATAACTCATAATCAATCAATCACTATCAAGTAATTTTTTTTCATAGGACAGAAAAAAAGTTTATTTGATAGTGTTTGATCGATTATGCCAGATAACTCATAATCAGTCAATCACTATCAATTTTTTTTTTATACTGAAACTACATTATATAAATCCAGTCAAATGTAATTTAATGGTTGAGAAACCTTGATAAGGATTATCTATCTGACATACATCATACATACTTCACCACTGAATCCCTTTCAGATCCTATACTAAGATTAGTTACTTGGGCAAGTTTAGTCATTTCAGGACCCATTAAACCAGGCGGCTTTGGTGCCGCGCGGCAACTTAATATGGCTATTGTAAGTTAATTTATTACAGGCGATGGTTTGGTCTTCACACATGCCAATATGACTGTTTTTTCAATATTCTCATTGTAATACTGGCAGTAGGTTGCAAGATTAATTTGTGCACTGTTAATATGCCAATATTTTCAAGGGTACACAAATAACGACGATGAACCGCAGGTACAAAAATGATTGGGAATTGCTCTGACTAATCTGCGTTTTCTCAGTAGATATTTTCAGCTGAGGCTTTTGTCGATTCTTTTTTTTTTTTATTGTTTGATACCACAAATCCTAAAATGCAGAATAAAAAATACGTCGCTACGCTAATATTAATTTCCCTTTTTGTTTCTCTCTCTCTCTCTCTCTCTCTCTCCTCTCTCTCCTCGCTCTCTCTCTCTCTCTCCCTCTCTCTCTCTCTCCTCTCTCTCTCTCTCTCTCCTCTCTCTCTGAAATAGATATTCCTTTATCAAAAAATATCTGTTTTGTATGATATGACATTTTTTTTTTTCCTTTTTTAGGATTTCTTTGCCCTTTTGGTCAGATTTGGCTTCTTTGCAGCTTTGCAGTCAGTAGACAATATCAGCTGGTCCCTCAATGATGTCTAATTTCACTCTGCCCTGCCGCACCATTACTTGTATCGAAATTAAAGAGGATATTTTATTTTGGAAATATTCTCCCTGCAAATATGTACCGATTTCGTTTCTATTGTCACATTTGGAATAATTTCTAGAAAAACAATTGCAAATTTGCTACGACTTCTAGAAAGGAAATTAAATAAGCTTCAAAATATAGGCATTGACATATATATACTGTATATATATATATAATATATATATATATATATATATATATATATATATATATATATATATATATATGTCAATGCCTATATTTTGAAGCTTATTTAATTTCCTTTCTAGAAAGGAAATTAAATAAGCTTCAAAATATAGGCATTGACATATATATACTGTATATATATATATATATATATATATATATATATATATTATATATATATATATATATATATATATATATATATATATATATATATACATACAGTATATATATGTCAATGCCATATATTTTGAAGCTTATTTAATTTCTTTCTAGAAAGGAAATTAAATAAGCTTCAAAATATAGGCATTGACATATATATACTGTATATATATATATATATATATATATATATATATATATATATATATATATATATACTCATGTTAAAAATATATATTAGTATGTATTTATTTATGTGTGTTTACAATAGTAAAAATTAAAATTATATGTAAAGTTTCTCTACACCTGTCGAATTCAGATCTTTTTAACCGAGTTGAAATAGACAAACTTGACCTTCATATCACAACGTTTTAGCGGGTATTACTTTTTGTGTCGAAATTTATTAAATATACTGGTGACTTAGTATAAATAGATTTCCGAAAGCCACATGATTTATTAGCATTTTTCGACTTCTAGGCACTCTTTAAAACTCGGCATGTCACTGGTAAACAATGAATGTTAATATGAGTTTTGGAAGAATAAAAAGGGTTAATGAATAAAGTAGCTTGCTTGTAAACAAGCGAGTCATGGTGTAGACGAAGCACGAAAGGTTGCAAGTTCGGTGAAAAAAAAGATTAGTAAGAAACTTTAAATGCGTGAAAATATGAAGGTGGGGATTTATAAATGTGATATTTGGCCAACTCTTCCTTCTGAAAGTGAAATCGGTATGATGATTGAGAATGAAAGAAAAAAAGCTTGAAACTTGAAATAGAAATAATGTAACATACGTGGTTTAAAAAAGAGTAATGTAATAGTAAAATGGCAGCATAGGTGAAAGAATGAATATGAGCAATTTTGACGTTAGCATAGGTGAAGGAATTTTGGAGAAATTGTCATTTTTTTTAATCGTATGGAGAGAATAGACGACTATATATTTAAGAAAGGGCTGTATAATTCAGAGGCAGCATTAGAATATGTACCAATATCGATGGAAAGTTAAAATGCATTGGAAAGATATATTTATTGATTGACATTGAGTTTTCTGGTATTCTGGGTCCTGACGTCAGAGATCATTGACGCCGATATCTGTTGTCATAAATAAAGAATGGAAGGAAATTCACTTTAAAACCATAAAACCATTATAATAAGTTAAATATCTTTCAGAGCACTTGATTCTGAAATCTAAGAATATCTCTAGCATAGTATAACACACCCCGACCAAGACTACCGCTAGAGCGAGTTAGACCCCAGACCTACAGAATTATGTCTCGGTTTTATTGGGTCCTTTGACTAGCTAGATAGTAGAACATAAGATCCTTCTCTCGATAGTTAGGGATGAATACCTGTAGGGGGACCCGACACACTGCTGATGAGTCTAGGGTGTAGGTGTGTGGCGTAACTCGTATAGTGATTTTGTTTATTACTATAGGGGTTTAACCACTACTCTATAGTGAAGAAGAAGGGCGTGTATGATAGTGGCCCAATTTTTTTCTGGAGTCCTCTCTCTCTCTCTCTCTCTCTCTCCTCTCTCTCTCTCTCTCTCTCTCATATATATATATATATATATATATATATTTATGTAATATATATATATATATATTTATATATATATATATATATATATATATATATATATATATACATATATATATACACACATGTGTGTGTGAGTTTGTGTGCGTTGCGTTGTGTTTAATTTATATATATATATATATATATATATATATATATATATATTATATATATATATATTATATATATATATATATATATCGTTATTACTAGCTAAGCTACAACCCTGATTAGAAAAGCAGGATGATATAAGCCCAAGTGCTTCAACAGGGATAATAGCCCGGTGAGGAAAGGAAATAAATAAACATGGAATAGTGTGGCCGAGTGTACCCTCAAGCAAGATATCTCTAACCCAAGACAATGAATTAACATGGTACATATGCTGTGGCACTATCCATGACAAGAGGACAGTGGTTTCATTTTGGAGTGTCCCTCCTAGAAGAGCTGGATACAAAGTTAAATTGTCTTCTATGCTTACCAAGTGGGAAATAACCATTGAACGATTACAGTACAGTTGTTAACCCCTTGAGCGATTAAGAATTAATCTGGTTATCTTATTGTTGGCAGGTGTATAAGGAAAGAGGAAAATGTGTAAAGAATAGGGAAGACTATTCGGATGTGTAGGCAAAGGAAAATGAGCTGTTACGAGTGAAGGATCTGATGTTCTACTATCTGGCTAGTCAAAGGACCTAATATAACCAAGACATATTCTTTAGGTCTGAGGCCTATCTCTCTAGCGGTAGTATCTCAACGGGTGGCTGGTTTCTTAGCCAATCTATTACCTAATATTAATATATATATATATATATATATATATATATATATATATATGTATGTGTATATATGTATATATATACATATAAAATATATATATATTATATATATGTATATATACATGCATATATATAATATATATATATTATATATATATATATATATATATATATATATATATGTATATATATGTATATAATATATATACATACACACATATATATATAAAATATATATATATATATTATATATATACATATATATACATACACATATATACTGTATATATATATATATATATATATATATATATATATATATATATATATGCACTCTGCTTGTTCCCTGTTACTATTCATATATGCTTAGTTTGAATCTGTTCATAAGATCAAATGGAACAAAACTCCTCCTGAAGAACCATTTTTTCTGCAAGTGCAAAATCCAAACCTTTATTTTTAATTCATCATATTTGGAAACTTGGGTGACAGGCAATTCGCGCTGCTCCTGATGTTTAATTCTACCATTTTTTTTTTTTTTATTTTCATTTTCCTTTTAGAAACTTTCAGAATTCCGGCAAGGGCAAGAGCAGACTTTTATCGTACTTTATGAATAATTTATATGGTTTATTCATTTCATTTATCCAATTCCCCCCTCTTCTCTTTTTTTTTAGGATTTTGTTAGCTCTCCTCGTGAAATTAGAAAAATATGTTTAATTTTGCTTGCATTTAATTAGATAAATGTCAAAGGAAATTGTGAAGGCTTTAATTAATTATTTTCTTTATCTCAGCGAGAGAGAGAGCGAGAGAGAGAGAGAGAGAGAGAGAGAGAGAGAGAGAGAGAGAGAGAGGGGGGGGGGGGAGGTTTGCAAATTGTACCTCTTATAATTCCTTAACTATGATGCACTGCTGTTGTTATACTAAAAGATTCGATATATTTGAGTTTTACGAGTACTATAAAACTATATTTAGGAGTATTTTGTACAGTACTTTTGCCCCGTCCTAACAATGTTTTATTCTCCTCTGTTTCTAGTATAGTAAATACTGTACTGTAATTGTTCAGTGGTTACTTTCCTCTTGTTAACGGTAGAAGAGACACTTTAACTATGGTAAGCAGCTCTTCTAGGAAAAGGACACTCCAAAATCCAACCCTTGTTTTGTAGTCTTGGGTAGTTCCATAACCTCTGTACCATGGTCTTCCACTGTCGTGGGGGTAAAGTTCTTTTCCTGATGGTAGACTCAGGCACATTATTCTGTCTTCATTGTTTATATGACAGATCTATTTTAACGTTTTTACTTACTTCATTACTTCTTGTAGCTTATGTAGTGTATTAGTTCCCTTATTTCCTTTCCTCACTGGGTTATTTTCCCTGTTGGACCCTACGAGCATAAAGCATCCTGCTTTTTCCAACTAGGGTTGTAACCAGCAAGTATTAATAATAATAATAATAATAATAATAATAATAATAATAATAATAATAATAATAATAATAATATGTAGCACTGCTTGCAAGCTGGCGAGAAAGCATTGTAATTAAGGTTGAAAGGTGTATGCTTCAATTCGTGTCTGCTCTGATATGGGTATCAGAATTTGCGACACTTAAGTCAAGGATATGGGTAGGGCAACCTCTTCCTTATTATTATTATTATTATTATTATTATTATTATTATTAGCTAAGCTATTTACTATTATTATTATTATTAGCTAAGCTATTTACTATTATTATTGTTGTTGTTGTTGTTGGTGAGGGATCCTTTCAGCTTACTGAGTAACTCGGCAGATGAACATTAGTATTCAAAATGTTGAGTCTTTTTCCTAGGTGGTAGGTCGGCGTCGGACACTGGCTGATAATAGATCGGAGATGGTTGCCGTTCTTATATGTCTTCACATTACCATTATTATTATTATTAATTATTATTATTATTATTATTAAACAACCAAGCTTCAGCCTTAGAAAAGCAGGACTTTATAGGTCCAAGAGTTTCAACAGGGAAAAAAAGCCCAGTGAGGAAAGGAAATAGATAAATAAATAAATAAACTACAAGAGAAGTAATGAATAATTTATATAAAGTATTTCATGAACAGTAACAACATGAAAGATATATTGTAAATTATAAAGAGAGTCTCATATCATTCTGTTCAACATGAAAAACGTTCGCTGCAAGTTAAATTTTTTGAAGTTCCACCTATTCAACTGACTAAGATTATTCCGCAATCTGATCATAGCTGGAATAAAACTTCCAAAATACTGTGCAGCATTCACCCTAATAATGCAGAAAGTATGGCTATTATAATTAACTACGTACCTATTATTACAAACGGGCTTGGACTGTCTGGGAAGATCTGAATACAAAGGATGAGCATGACAAAT
>NC_090759.1:25391418-25406418 GCF_036898095.1 Palaemon carinicauda
ATTATTACAAACGGGCTGGAACTGTCTGGGAATATCTGAATACAAAGGATAATCATGACAAATCTCATGCAACATTCTTAACGAACTAATTGAACGACGGTGCCAGAGATTAATATCCAGACCAGGAATATTAAATTTAATCGACCGCAAGTTCTTGTCCAACAAATTAAGATGAGAATCAGCAGCTGAAGAACAGACAGGAGAGCAATACTCGAAACAAGGCAAAATAAAAGAATTAAAACACATTAAAGGCTTAAAAGCCGTTCATGAATGGCAGAGGCAAGGGATAGTGACATTGCCCTATCAAGCAAGTCAATGCCCTTGTGACTGACCATATACTGTATACATATGATCAGCACCCAAGCCCCCTCTTCACCCAAGCTAGGAATAGGTAATGGCTGCTGATTACTCAGTAGATAGACCTATAGGCTCACTCAAACCCCCCTCCTCCTTAGCTCACAAGAATGGTGAGATTGCAGCAACCAAAGAAACTAATGAGTTTGAGCGGGACGATACCACATAGGAAGTCTTTCAATACTGACATTTTTAAGGTTCCAGCTATCTTACATTTTATAAACTTTTTTTTTTTGTGTAATCTTGAAAATAATTTTTATAGACGCGATAAGAGTGTATGAAATTGAATGAATACCTTTCTCTTTTTGGATATCGGTTGTATCGAGTTACTTCCACGTCTGTTACAATATTATGATTACGTCTTCCAAGATTCTTTATTCAATTTTAGGAACATCTTTAGCATCAACGTGAATACATTGAACCAGAAGTCTCAATATATTGTAAATGTTATACATTAAACATACTAGGCACGTACTCTTTCAATACAACGAATAATCCAGTCAAATTATAAGGGAAATTAAACTCTAACTCGCTTTTCTGCCTTGCATGAACCAATATACTTGCATGAATACATTAAATGATACTCAGAAAATAAGAAAGACGGCCGACTTTGGAAAGAATCAACTCGGCTGCTTTTTGAATAAACCAGATACAATTCTCTCGAGAATTCATAGCCAAAGATGGAATTCGTTTGTAGTGGAGGGCGCGCGCTGGTTGCCAAATGGTATCGTGTACCCTCTGGAATATGTAAGCATTTTCCTTTAGGTGCTGGCGGCTGACTATAAGAAGTCATTATTTAATATAAGAAAGGTCACTGGAACAAGGCTGGCGATCAGTCGGTTGGTTCTCTCTCTCTCTCTCTCTCTCTCTCTCTCTCTCTCTCTCTCTCTCTCTCTCTCTCTCTCTCTCTCTCGTTGCAAGGGCTTGTCAATGTTATCAAATTATTCGGGTTTTTACTTATTTTGTATAAAATTTTCAATTAAAAACAATATTTTTATTCAGTGTGAGAACGGTCGTTGGAACTGGGCTGGCGACCAGTCGGTTGGTTCTCTCTCTCTCTCTCTCTCTCTCTCTCTCTCTCTCTCTCTCTCTCTCTCTCTCTCTCTCTCTCATTGCAAGGGGTTTGTCATTCTTGTGAAATGAATATTTAAGTATTTACTTATTTTGTCTAAAAGGTATAATCAAAAGCATTATTTTTTATTTTACCAGTAAAATGTTGCTAATTTTCTGTATAGAAAATACTCTTGATTTATGGCACTTATGTATTAAAATTTGTATTTATCACCGGTTTTTTCTCATAATTTATATTTTTTATCTCATATTTTCTGTACGATTCTTTATTTATTTATTAGATTTAATATAAATAATATTATTCCCTCTGTAAGAGTCGAGCTGATAAATCTCCTTTTGTTTTTCCCTCACGAAACTGTCCCCAAGTGCAGTGAGTATTTAAAGGTTTAAAGGCCGCTCATGAATGGCAAAGGCAAGGGACAGTGACATTGCTCTATCGAGCAGGACAATGCCCTAGAGACGGACCGTATATACATATGATCAGCGTTCAAGCCCCCTCTCCACTCAAGCTAGGACCAAGGAGGACCAGGGCCGATGACTCAACAGATAGACCTATATGCTCCCCCAAACCCCCAATCCTTAGCTCACAAGGATGGTGATCAAAGCAACTAACAAATTTGAGCGGGACTCGAACCCCAATCTGGCGTTCACCAGTCAGGGACGTTACCACATTTTACCATCCATTATATATTTTGTGAATGTACTGTTTTTAAAACGCTTAGAGATTTATGTTTTGGACAGAAACCTTTATCTGATTTTGTGTACTTTTCTTATTTTAGAAAGCACAGCTCTAATATGTACAATTTAAGTATTTATTTATCATAGGTTTTAATTTCTAACATAGTTTTTTTTTATCAAGAGTATATATATATATATATATATATATATATATATATATATATATATATATAAGCTTGGCTCATTTGACTGGTAAAATTTCATCCCCTTTAATAATAATATGAATAAAAGAAAGATGAAATGTTATTATTATTATTATTATTATTATTATTATTTTTATTATTTTTGTTGTTATTATTATCATTATTATTGCTGTTGTTGTTGTTTTTGTTGTTGTTATTATTATTATTATTATTTTTATTATTATTATTATTATTATTATTATTATTATTATTAATATTATTATTATAGTTAGGCTACAACTGTAATTGAAAAGCAGAATGCTGTAACCCCAAATAAGGAAAGCAGACTTATACAAAAATTAAATTGATAAGCGAAGAATAAAACTACGAAATAAATGTAAAGAAAACGTGATGAGATCGATGACATAATATTAATAATGATATGAAATCACCGATAAAATATAAACTAAGCCTTGCGTCGATTTATTAAAAAAAGGATTAGCTTCATATTTAAATTTATTTGTGGTGTTTCACCGATTCAACTGCATAATTAGGAATAACATAACACAATTTAGTCACAGATGGAATAAATTTCTAGAATACTTAGGGCATTACATCTCGCATGTGATCATTAACCACAGATGAAGTATTACGTGGTGAATGATGTAGCGTGGGTAGATCTGAACGCATTTTTATACTTATAATTAAACGACGATGCTTAGAATTAATATCGGGATGAAGTGTATGCTTTAATGACCCAAATTTCGGTGACGCAATATATGATAATCTTTCAGCTACTGAAGACTAAACAGAAAAACATGGAAGAATAAAAATCTAAAACTCCCTCAGGAGAGATTTGTGTCCAATAATCTTTGAAGGCTTCCTAACCAGATATTTATGTCATTATTAAATGGAATTGGCCTGATAAGTTCCTAAATGGTGACTTTACTATTAAGAACAGCATATAGAATTCTTGAGGATTTACGTTTGATTAAAGAATGCGATGAAAAATTATATTCGGAAGTACTTAATGTCCTATACTGTACAGTACTTACTAACAATTATACTTGTTTCATTATTCCCCATAATTTACGCCCTGAACAAAATTTAGCTATTTTTGGACGTGACAACCGTATGTTTATAATTGAGAGATGAGATCGATGTAAATAATACTGCATCTTCAGCGTAAATAACAACCTTATTATTGTGTGTGTATATATATATATATATATATATATATATGTATATATATATATATATATATATATATATATATATATATATACAGAAATATAAATGCATATATATATATATATATATATATATATATATATATATATATATATATATATGTATGTATATATATATATATATATATATATATATATATATATATATATATACAGTATATATATATATATATATATATATATATATATATATATATATATATATATATATATATATACAGTATATATGTACAGTATATATAATACATATATTTATATATTTTATATATATATATATATATATATATATATATATATATCATATACTGTATGTATAAGTGCCTGATGTATAGATTATGCTTAAATGATTTTCATAAAATAGTCTATATTTAAAAACTTTCTTTGTAGAAAACCCGTATAGATACACATATCTACATACATTCATACACAAGAGCTCCTCGAGTTGTGAATTCTTATGGTGAAGGAATTTACCTTTAAAATGACGGACTGTGGATTGCTATCACGGAATGGTCAGTCAAAGGGTGTGAGAGGAGATCCTCTCTAAAGTTGCAGAAGAGCTTCCTTACCATAATGTCAGTGTCTGTCTTGGTTTTCATTCCTTTAGGGTTGTGGTGGCTGATGTGGCGTTCGAGTCCCGCTCAAACTCGTTAGTTCCTTTGGCTGGTGCAACATCACCATCCTGGTGAGCTTAAATTGGAGGGTTTTATGAAGCCTTTAGGTCTATCTGCTGAGTCATCAGCACCCATTAGCCTGGCCCTCCTTGGTCCTAGCTTGGGTGGAGAGGGGGCTTGGGCGCTGATCATACGTATATATGGTTAGTGTCTAGGGCATTGTCCTGCTTGATGGGGTATGTCACTGTCCCTCGCCTCTGTCATTCATGAGCGGCCTTTAAACCTTAAAACCTTTAGGCTACCTGGAAAATAAATTCTTTTGATCGTCACTGTTACGCGTTTTATGAAAGTCAAGTTTTTAGATTTTCATAGTTATGAATCTTTTATGCTGTTACCAATTTACATATATTTTACTGTTTTCCAGAGGATCAAAAGGTTTTAATTCCAAACGAGTTTGAGGAAAGCAAGTCCTAAAATGATAGGAAAGAAGTAAACTTTTGAAGCACGATAGTGCATGCGAGATATTCGTGAGTGAAGCAGTGTATAGTTGAATTATTGATAAACCAAGTATTATTATCATTATTATTATTTGCTAAGCTACAACCCTAATTGGAAAATCAGGGTGCTATAAGCCCAGCGGCCCCAACAGAGAAAATAGTCCAGTGAAGAAAGGAAACAAGGAAAAAGTAAATATCTTAGGAACAGTAACAACACCAAAATAAATATTCAATATATAAAGTATAAAAAAATTAACAAAATAAGAGGTAGAGAAATTAGATTGAATAGTGTGCTTGGGTGTACCCTCAAGCAAGAGAACTCTAACCCAAGGCAGTGGAAGACCATGGTACAGAGGCTATAGCACTACCCAAGACTAGAGAACAATGGTTTAATTTTGGAGTATCCTTCTCCAAGAAGAGCTGTTTACCATAGCTAAAGAGTCTCTCCTACCCTTACCAAGAGGAAAGTAGCCACTGAACAATTGCAGTGCAGCAGTTAACCTCTTAGGTGAAGAAGAATTGTTTGGTAATCTCAGTGTTATCAGGCGTATGAGGATAGAAGAGAATCCGTAAACAATAGGCCAAACTATTCGGTGTATGTGTAAGTAAAGGGAAAGTGAACCGTAACCAGAGTGAAGGATCCATTGTAATACTATCTGACCAGTCAAAGGACCCCATAACTTTCTAGCGGTAGTATCTCAACGGATGGCTGGTGCCCTAGTGCCCTAGTCAACCTACTACCACAAAGTATGAGTGCATTTGTCAATATTATTGTGTAATTTTAAGCGATTATATATATATATACACATATATATACACACACACACATATATATATATATATATATATATATATTATGTATATATATATATGTATATATATACAGACATATATATATATATATATATATATATATATATATATATATATATACACACACACACAGTAACTATGATGTTCAGCGGTTTAAATATGTGTAGAAATGAGTTTAACAGCCCATTTTTAATCTTTATGAATCCAGTTGAAAATGAAAAGAGAGACATGTAAAACTCTATATAATCTTTCATAATAAAAAAAAGAAAAATGGCCCTTTATTCTTCTTGTACGAACTATAACATCCGACATAACCCCTTTTCATTCATTTGCTGTTTTAGACAGTGGGGAATTGAAGGAAAGGCTTCCTTTTAGGATAAGGATCAACTTGGAATATTCCAGTTCTCTCAAGCTGAACTATAAAGCGATTTAACAAGGTCGTATGCGAGGTTTAGGACCCATGAACTGCAACTTCGCCAACATAACTCCAATATTTCAGTATCTGGGGGACGTTTCACAGTTTAACTCTCGAGCTCTGGCGAGTATTAAATAGCATTTTATTTCATGTGCTGTAAAGGGATTATACTCTTTTTCGAAAAGGTTTACTTGCTTATAAACCACCCCACAATTCTCCAACCACATTTTGTTGTTCATTACGGCTATTATTAGTTTTCCCTTGGGTTTTTTCCCCATTAATCTTATATATAAGGACCCTTTTTGAGTGGGGATGTCTTAACGGTGTGAAAAGGTTTGTGTATCGCCATGATCAGCAAAACTGTACTATAGTCCATTTCTTTTATCGAGGCAGATTTGCACCGACTCACAGCGGTGCCCTTTTAGCTCGGAAAATTTCCTGATAGCTGATTGGTTGAAATTATCTCGTCCAACCAATTAGCGATCAGGAAACTTTTCCGAGCTAAAAGGGCACCGCTGCGAGTCGGTGCAAATCTGCATTGCTGAAAGAAATTATCTGTAGTTATGAACGCCCATACTAGGTTGGTTTCCTGTGAGCGATCAGACAAAAATCTCCCACCCTCACAAATCCGCAATTGGCTAGAGTGGTGTTGAAAACTGGCCAAACTCCAGACATAAATAAAGTCACGTCTGAGGCGTTTGTCCTGCAATGGACTAGAAACGGCTGCATTTGTTGTTGCTGTATGTGTAATGAAGGACCAATTTGTTTATATCTTTCTAAATGTACTGTACTGTACCCTCAAACAAGAGAACTCTAACCCAAGGCAGTGGAAGACCATGGTACAGAGGCTATGGCACTACCCAACACTAGAGAACAATGGTTTAATTTTGGAGTGTCCTTCTCCTAGAAGAGCTGCTTACCATGGGTAGGCATTTATATGCTTGGGCGTGGTACGTCTTTCTTTATATAAAGTTACTTCCGCCAAGGAAGTAATATTTTTGAGTCGGTTTATTTATTTAAATATTTGTCTATGTGTTTCTGTGGACAGGATTACGTCAAAACTACTCGACGGATATTGACGAAATTTTCACCACAGATAGATCTTAGGTCTTACACGACCCTATTGCATTTTGGAGATGATCTTGATCTAGTTTCTGTCTATTTTATTTATTTTCCTGTGTGTCTATCTGTGGACAGGCTTATGCTAAAACTACCTGACGGATTTTGATGATATTTTCACCACAGATAGAAATTAGGTTATGGACAAACCCCATTCAATTTTGGAGCTGATCCGGATCCGGATTTGTATTTTTCGCCATTTTAAAAATAACGTTTAAACAAATTGAAGGATTTTGACTACATTTCCACCACAGATAAATCTTAGGCCATGGACGACTCCATTCACTTTTGGAAATGGTCCGGTTCCGGAATTGTAGTCTGGTTTATTTGTTTTGTGTGTCTGTCTGTCTGTATCTGGACAGAATTACGTCAAAATTGCTCGACAGATTTTAACCAAATTTTCACCACAGATCTTAGGTGTTGGACGACCTGATGAAATTTCAGAGATGATCCGGATGCGGATTTCCATTTTTCGCCATTTTAAAGATAATGTAAAAAATAAATTAACGGAATTTACGAAATTTTCATATTAGATAGATTTTCGGCCTTGGGCGAGTTCATTAACATTCGGAGATGATCCGGATCTGGAGTCTGGATCAGATGCAAATCGAGTGTTTTTCTTTTTTGTGTCTTTGGCTGAGGTCAGAAATCTCTGATTGCTCTTGTTTGACATATGTTGAGGGTATTTTTTACTCAGTTTAATTGTTAACGTATTGATTTTTCCTAAAATCATCGATTTATCTGTTAATGTGTCTATCAGATTTAAAGAATAGAAGAATTTATTTAATATCCAGTTATGGTGGACACAAACCTACATTGTTACACAGATAAGATAGTGACCACTATTGGGTTAAGTTAACAAGTTGACGTTTTTCTTGATTTTCCATCTTCACTTCGGAAATGGAATATCTAATTACAGACCATCAGATTTAGACTCGCATTTATATTGTACCTTGTCGACGTGGTAGTTCGTCAACATACTGGGAACCGACAGTTTAACACAGGAACTGGAGTGGTTCAAGAGTTAAACTTTTGGCAAAGGGGAAAAATTGGAATTTTATTTATATATGTGTGTGTATATATATATATATATATATATATATACTGTATATATATATATATATATATATATATATATATATATATATATGTGTGTGTGTGTGTATGTGTGTGTGTTTATGTGAGTGTGAGAGAGAAACAGACAGACAGTCACAGTAAATCGAGAGTGGAATAAAGAGAACTTATTCCTTGAACCTTTGACATTTAGAAATAGACTTCTAATAAAAAAGTAAAACTGCAAAATGGAAAAAAATGATGAATGATAGGTGGATCTGTGTGTGTGTGCCACAGGAGAGCTCGGCCAGTGCGTGGCAGCTGAGAGAGAAAGATCAAGAGAACTTTTTGTTTTGGGGGAAGTAAAGAAGATCCCACATATTTATTAGGGCAGAAAACCCGGTTGGTTTCCCGCAGAGTGAAAAAGAAGATGAAAAATAGAAAATGGCATGAATAGAAAAATAGAAAATAAAGATTGTCTCTTATATAAATACCTGGGGTTATTAATGGTTAAAGGACGAATTTTTTAGCCAACGTTCCATGCACATTCTCAAAATCTGGATGGTTTGTTTTTATATTCAAGAAAGATAGAGAAATATACTTTTAGTTTAAAGAGGTAAAAGGTTGGAAATCATGGGAGGCGACTTGTACCATGTTCTCGGAATCATATAATTTAGAAACTTTTCCCAGTAAATTTGGACTCCATTTCTTTCTCTCTTTTCTCCTTATATCAGTGGAATGCGAGGATAAATTTCATGCAAAAATCCAGGGAAGGAAATCTAACTGATATTGGGGTGAAATGTAGAAGCAAGAGGAAGGAAATTCAAAAAATGGATAGGGAAGTTCTGGCAGAAGGATTTAAAATAGGTGAATGAAATACGGAGGCAAATAAAAAAAAAAAAAAAAGGATTGGGTAGTTTGGGGAGGAAAGATTCTTAAAAGGATAAGATGAAAGAAAAATATAGTAGAAATTTGTTTTTTTTTTATTTTATTGTTCTATCCATTGTCTTCACATTCACCCCCCAAGAGAGATTAGTTCACAAGACTTTCAACTAGGCTCCACAAGGCACTAGAAGAGCTGGAAGGCCCAGACCTACATGGCTGAGGACTATGAAGCGTGAAGTTGGATATGATGAATGGAGAAATATTGATTTAAAAGCTCAGGATAGGGACGACTTCCAAAATCTAACTGAGGCCCTTTGCGTCAGTCGGCCTAGGAGGAAGTGATGATGATGATGGTCTATTGTCCGCTTGTTTCCAGGATTGACTAACCATATCACATCACCATATAACTGGTTGAAGCCTTTCAAAGTTGAAAAGGCATCGCCATAGCAAACAGAATTGTACCAACCGTGTGTCACACGACCGTACATAGTAACGACATTTCTCTCTTTTGTATATATTATCCTTTTTATCTTCGCTCTCCCCTCGCACTGACAGCAACTTGCATCAACCTGTCTGCTTTTCTTTGTTAACTGTTAACAGAACTGGTTGCTGGTTGGACAAGAAATAGCCTGTTGTATTTTGTGACCTTCTTTCCAGGGCCTGGTGTGTATTTAAACTCGATGTTCTGTAATAAAGTTACTCAGTTGCTTTCATCTCGTTTTTGAGTCACAACCTACTCTTGGCTCGTCACATTGGTGACCCCGGAAGTCGACTCGTTCCTCCCGCCTTCCCCCCCCCCCCCACTGTTACTATGGCTGCCCCATTGAAACTTCGTCGTTTGCCAGCGGAGAGGCGTTTGCTTGGTTTCAGCGCACAGAAGACCAGTTCCGCATCAAGGGCATGACTCGCTCAACCACCAAAGCAGATTATGTTCTCACAGCGATATCTGAGGACACCTTCCCGGAAAACTCCGACTGGCTTTGTGAACAAGGAGACACCCCAATAGCGAATGACACCCTCAAAACATACCTTTCTGCAGCAGTACTCGCCGTCGCCAGCCACCCGTATAGCAAAGCTTTTTCAGCTCTCTCAACAACCGTTGGGGGACCAAAGGGCTTCGCTTTACCTCAGGGAAATGACCAATATCGCTCACCTGCAACCTGCCGCAGATGGCTCTCCTCGTAAGGTGAACCTAAATCGTGCCCTTTAGGTACGCCGTTTACCCGAACCTGCAGGCGCTCCCATACCCGATGTTGATAGTTTACCCATAAAGGACTCAATGACCAAAGCCAACGCCCTTATGGACAGCCACTTCACGACCTTCAAGACCTCCATCAAAGCCTCCACTCCTGATGAAGAGGACATCTATTCAACGTTAACCAGAGCTGACGTGAATACTGTAGGACACACACGCCTACCCTGTGACAAGCCGGAGCGGCGACAAAGCCACCCATCACCCACCACTCGCTCGGGCCCCAACCAACGACTTCTACAGCCACTTACTGCCGCCCATCGGCCACAGTTTTGCTACTACCACTCCAGATTCGGGGCTGCCGCGAATAAAATGTGCCAAAGATTGTCAGTGGCCGAAAAAACGTGTAAGTAGGCCATCGCTCATGGCGGTGGCCTCCCGTTTTTTTAATCTTTTCTTTTTATATGATGCAGGAATGGGCGTGCGATTTTTGGTAGACATAGGTATTTGTCGTTTCCTTTTGCCAAGGAAACTCTTCAGGACGTGACGTAGTCTGTCTAAGTCTGCCGACGTCTGCCTGGTAGCAGCCAACGGATCTGCGATACCCACCTACGGTTACGAGAACCTCACAATATCGTTTGGAAACAGTAAATTTAATTGGAAGTTTCTTGTTGCTGATGTCACATTGCCAATCCTCGGTGTGGATTTCCTCTCTCATTTCCACCCTCTGGTCGATGACGCCCACCGATGACTGGTCAACGCAGACTCGTACTTGTCAACACCTCTTCAATCCGCCCCCTCCAACCTTGCTCTCCACATCAGCGCACCCACGGATGCCTACGCCCACCTCATCACGTCGTACCCAGAAGTTTTCCATCCAGAACTTCACCAAACACCCACGGCTCCTGAAAAACAAGGTATTTATCACTATATCAAGACGGCAGGGCCCCCAGTCTTCGCAAAATTCAGACGTCTGGCACCAGATGGATTGGCAGCTGCCAAACAGACTTACAAGCCCTCAGCCAAGCATCACATACCAACAGACTTGCACTCTGCAATGCATGTCTTCCTACGCAACGACACTAGCAAGCCACCGCTAACGCCTCCTTACACAGGCCCTTTCCTTGTGATCCGATGTCATCTGAAAGCATGCCTAGTAAAAATTCGGGGCAAAGAAGACTGGGTCTCCATTAATCGTCTAAAACCTGTTGTCTCCTGCTAGATGACCCGCCTAGTTCACCTCTCTAGATCAGGGCACCCTATTTAACATGTACAGTATGTTATTTTTAGGGGGGGTGAACCATGTACCAACCAACCGTGTGTCACACGATCGTACATAGTAACGACATTTCTCTTTTTTGTATATATTATCCTTTGTATCTTCGCTCTCCCCTCGCACTGACAGCAACTTGCATCAACCTGTCTGCTTTTCTTTTGTTAACTGTTAACAGAACTGGTTGCCGGTTGGACAAGAAATGGCCTGTTGTATTTTGTGACCTTCTTGCCGGGACCTGGTGTGTATATAAACTCGATGTTCTGTAATAAAGTTAGTCAGTTGCTTTCATCCCGTTTTTGAGTCACATTCTACTCTTGGCTCGTCACAGAATACCCTAGAGCTTTTGATGGAATTCTCATTGACAAATATTTTAGTAGTACTGATATACATAATTAACAGACCCTTTTTAACACTTCTGGTCTACTGTAGTGGTTAATGTTTAAGGTAAAGAAAAATATCCTGTATTGTCAGGTACTAAACTTTTTTTTCTATTTATATCAGATATTAACAAGGTTATTTGGAAGTTGATAAATCAGAATCAGAGAAGATCATGCTAGAAGAATACTTTTAGACGTAACCTAATTTCAAGATGCTAATTAATATCATCACTAAAAGTACTTTGCATTGAGATACAATAAAAATTTTCATTGCCAATAAAGACTTACGACGTTACCCTTTAAATTTTGATCAAGTCCTGCGGTACTTCTCTTTGATTATCATTCAGTTAGTTAATAGATATAAGACGGGTTTCTATTATGACCAAAACCTCAGTTTTTTTTTTTTACTTTTTTCACATGAAAATCCAACCATTTCACTTTGTCTTCTGAAACTGTAAAGGATTCGTGTTAGGGGAAGACAAATTCAAGATGTTGATGTTATTTTTTTATCCGAATCACCAGATTTTAGTTTACATCATTGATGTTTCTTTGTATTACAAGGCATCCATATTTTGATTACGATTTGAGCCTTCTGGAAGCGTTATAAACGTTATAGAGTTTGTGTACTTTGTGCATGTGGTGTTGTAGCCAGTGATTTTAATCTTCTGGATGCGTTATAAACATTGTACTTCTAAAGATGAAATCTTTCTTTAGGTCAGCGAATTAGCCAGGACTCATTCAATATATCGTAATTGTTTGAGAATTTTGTTCTAGGTGACCTTGCCTGTTGAAGGTTTTGGTATTTATAGATGTTTTTTAATCATCGTCAACATTATCTTATATATCTAACGAAGATAAAAATTAGCCCTGAAGTCCGCAGATTCTGCTGTATGTAAAATAAAAAAAATACTTCAAACATACTTCAATAATCAACAAGATCATACAGCAATATGATTTTCTTGAACGAGATGATTGTGAAACCCTTCAAGTTTTAATTATATTTATTCCTCCATCCATTCAGGAAAGTGATTTGCCATTTATCTCTCTCTCTCTCTCTCTCTTTCTCTCTCTCTCTCTCTCTCTCTCTCTCTCTCTCTCTCTCTCTCTCTCTCTCCTTCTTCTTCTTCTTCTTCTTCTTCTTCTTCTTCTTCTTCTAAGTCTGTTTGTAAGGTTATCAAAGGAAATAAAAGTATCTAACGGTTAGACAATGGTTGGTTTTGTTTAAGCTGGCCCTCTGCCAGAACAGGCTCTTGCTCTAAGGCGGTCAAGGTGTCCTTTTAAAGGATTAGAGGTATGGTGTTAGTTGGCCTTTAGATTCGCTAAACCAACCGAGGCGCAACAGTTTAAAGTGATTTTATTACTGAATTGCGGGAGGAAACTTAATGAAGAGGAAATAGACTTTCAGATTGAATAAACTTGCTATTATGATTTTAATCATAACTGGTTTCAGCGTTATTATTTTTGTTTCTGTCACTGACAGAAGACTTAAAAAGATCTTAATTACTCTCAAAGGATAGAATCTAGTATGAATATTCAGTGCCTACTCATTTACAATGTTTGCGATGAATTCAATCGGTTTCTAATGGATGGTAATGAACATTCTAATGAGCTTTTGAATATTAAGTAATTATTTCTAAACCAATCAACACTGGCTGCTCTAACTAAACGTTCAAAAGAATGGTGGTTCCTTTCAAACAGGCTCTTTAGCCAAAAAAAAAAAAAAATCAATCCTGTGGGGTTATTGTTCTTTTGTAGATAAAGAATGAGATGATGTGAAAGGCTTATAGTCTGTGTTTGACCAGAAAAATAAAATCATTTAACTGAAAGGTTCTCACCTTTTGAAGCAAGTCGTTGTTTGTGATAACAGTATGGGCTTAAATATTTAAAAACCGCTCATGAATGGCAGAGGCAAGGGACAGTGGCATTGCCCTGAAAAAGTGTATGAATATATGGCTGCCTTTTCTTAGTGGTTACCCTTCCAAGTGATAACCAGATCCAACGTTGCTTAATCTAGCTAATGGAACGGCTGGAAACTGTGAGTTTGAAAGACAAACAGACAGAGAGAGAGAGAGAGAGAGAGAGAGAGAGAGAGAGAGAGAGAGAGAGAGAGAGAGAGAGTGTTAACATATAGACAGTAATAAAAGCAAAGTGTGCCGCATTGTATTTGTTCACAAGAATAAAGTAAAGAAAAAAATCGTCAAAACAAAGGATTGAGTTACAGTTCTGAGAGGTTCTGTTGCATTGTGGGAGTCCTGTCCTGTTCCGTGTATTTCTTAATGGGATGAAAAGAAAAGCTTTTGAATTGCAACATAGAAGAAACTAAAGGATGAAATAACGATTGGCGCCTTTTGCGGATGAAAGAGAAACTTAGACAAAAAAAAATCTTATGAAAGAAAGAAAAGAGTAAGGAATGTCCCCACAGCCCCGGCAGCACAAAGGTTCGGATCCTATTTGTAGAACAAAGAGCGGGATTAAATTCCTTTCCAGACGACATTCCCTCAACAATTCCCTCAACAAACCCTTGGCTAAATTTAGTCATCGGAGCAGAAAGTTCGAATTCGCTCAGAACTGTTCGACTTGAAGTTAAGGAAGCATTGTCTTTCTCTTCCTCTTCCTTCGAGACCCGCCTCCTACTTTCTTTCTCCCCTCCCTCTTTCCCCCCTTCTGTCCCCTCACCATCTCCCTCTCTTCCTCTTCCCCTCTCCTTTAGACTTTGCGCTCCTTCGCTTTCACTTGTTGATACGTTGTCATTAATAGTTTTCAAATGTTGTCTTCTAATTGTTAACTATCTTGTCATGGAATCTAGATTTCTTTATTTTTCTTTTTAACTTTCAGATTGAGAAATTGTATTATTTATAATAACTTTTGTTGGAGATCGTTTTAATTTTTCGAACATGGGGTCATATATGTGGAGAATTTGGGTATTCGACGACATCTTTAGAAAGAGATATTGTGTTTGAGAATCTAATAAAAAATTTTACTATTTTCATGAGTCACTTTTTAATGACGAAAGTCATGAATAGTCATGTGTTATAAACTCAGCAATGAGCTATCAATATATATGTATATATATATATATATATATATATATATACATATACATATATATATATATATATGTATATATATATATATATATATATACATATACATATACATATATATATATATATATATATATATATATATATATACATATATGTAGAGTATATGTATTTATATATATA
>NC_090759.1:25408918-25411418 GCF_036898095.1 Palaemon carinicauda
AATTATGTTGATTTCGAGTCTAACTACAAATAGTTCAATTCGACAGGAATATGCACCACATATTCCTGTCGAATTGTATTTCCTTTTGTAACCCAGTGGTTAGACTCTAATATTTGGTTTAGTTTGGACGGGTCCGGTAAGAACATTTATAATGTTAATTTCCCTTTTGCTATTTATTCCTAAGGTTAGTTGAATTCGATATCGAAATGCTTTTGGGGTTCAATGTTTGTTTAGAATGAAATAGAAAATGCAATTCTATATATGTTACGTGTGTAGGAGTAATTCAGTTGTGGGGTAAAAGCTTCACTCCTAAAAAGCTGAAATAAACTCACTGTATTTGATATAGTCATATAGCATCATCATCATCGTTATCTCCTAAGCCTATTGACGCACAGGGCCACGGTTAGATTTCGTCAGTCGTCTCTATTTTGAGCTTTTAAATCAATAGTTCTCCATTCATTACCTACTTCACTCTTCATAGTCCTTAGCCATGTAGGCCTGGGTCTTCCAACTTTTCTAGTGCTTTGTGGAGCCCAGTTAAACGTTTGGTGACCTAATCTCTCTTGAGAAGTGCGAAGACCATGCCCAAACATCTCCATCTACCCGTCACCAAGATGTCGTCCACATAGGGCACTCGAGTAATCTCTTATAGTTTCATTTCTAATCCTTTCCTGCCATTTAACTCCCAATATCCTTATGAGGGCTTTGTTCTCAAATATACTAAATCTTTTGGAGATTGTTTCATTGTCATACTACGACTCGTGTCCATCCAGTAGCACAGATCTCACTAAACTGATATATAGCCTGATTTTTATATGTAATTTCAGATGATTTTATTTCCAAATTTTACTTAACCTATCCATTATCTGATTTGCTTTTTTCAATCTTTCTCTAAACTCCGATTATAATGACCCTGTATTGGAGATCATAGTTTCTAAATACTTAAAAGTTTCTACCTCTTTAATCCCCTTTCCTTCCGTTGACATTTCATCATCCATTGCATATTCCGTTCTCATACACTATCTGTCTTCTATTCATCTTGAGCGCACCTTCGTTTGATTGAAATTTCATGCATTCTGGAAAGCAAGCATTGCAAATCCTATGATGTTCTTTTAATAAGGACAGCATCATTAGCATCAACGTCTGTTTTTGACGTTGTTGATAGTTTATATTATATGACATATCTGTTTTGGCGTTGTTACTGTTTTAGAATGATTTATTGTTAACTTGTTCTCATCATTTATTTATTTCCTTATTTCCTTTCCTCACTGGGCTATTTTGCCTATTGGAGCCCTTGGGCTTATAGCATCTTGCTTTTACAGCTGGGTTGTAGCTTGGCTAATAATAATAATAATAATAATAATAATAATAATAATAATAATAATAATATAGGTCATCTAATTTCCTATTATCAATCCAGTCAAATCTTTTTCAACCATCTCCAGCTGTTCTACGCATTACAAAATCCATGAGTAGGATAAACAACATAGGTGACAATACATTCCCATAGAATAATCCGCTGATCACTGGAAATTCATTTGATAAAACTCCACTAACATTAACTTTGCATTCGCTGTGCTCATGAACAGACTTGATCAAATTTATATAATCAAGAGGAATTCCATAATAATCCAGGAGTTTCCACAAAATTGGCCGGTGCACACTATCAAAGGCTTTTTCATAGTCCACAAAGACCACCAAAAGTGGATTTCTATATTCTACACATAGCTGTACCCCAAGTCTTAAAATGAAAATTTCATCAGTTTAAGTTCTATCTTTTCGAAATCATGCTTGTTCATCCCTCAGCTTCATCAGTCTTTCTTTCTGGTCTCTTTAGAATAAGCATACTATATATTTTCATGACAACTGACGCAAGTGTGGTGCCTCTGTAATTATTGCAATCAGTCAGGTCTCCTTTTTTGGGTGCCATTGTCACTAACACTCCTAATTTAAATATATACGTATTAACAAACATATATATATATATAGTGTGTGTGTGTGTGTGTGTGTGTGTGTGTGTATCATAAAAGCGATACACCTAATAAGCTGAAATAAATTGACTATTTGATATATTTGTGTACATATATATAAACAATTATCTATCTATCTATCTATCTATGTATGTATATATATATACATATATATATATATATATATATATATATATATATATATATATATATATATATATATATATTTGTTTCTGTATATGTATACATGAATATCTAAAATACGGTTAGTTTATTTCAGCCTGTTAGAAGTGAGGCTTCAGTAATATTACTGAATTAATCCAATACACGTAACATACACAGAATGGCCTTTTTATTTTAATCTTGACTCTAGTACTTTACGCAACCGTTGATTAATGTTTTTTTATTGCCATTATGGGAGGCTTTCTATAAAATGAAAATTAATGAATGTTTGATTAATGGATCAGTGCATGATTAATGAGACAGCCGCTATACATCATAGCGGCTCGTTTCCCGTTATCTGACAGGTA
>NC_090759.1:25416418-25446418 GCF_036898095.1 Palaemon carinicauda
TTCTTTTTTCAGAAACATATCCTCCCGTCAATAATTTGATTGCGCATAAAACTGACACGAAAAAGTCTCCCACGTTTTATGGACATGACTATTCTGACATGAAGTTTTTACTCTTTTATTCTGCCTTTTTTAGCAATATTGCTCATTTTGGGCTCCTTAAAACTTCTTATTCCAGATCCTCGTATTAGTCTTTGGCACTATGGGCCAATTAGCTGATAGTTCTTGGTGTTATGGAATTCTTCATAATCCTGTTATTGTGGGAGTGATTCTTTTTTTTTTTTTTTTTTACCACGCAGTGCCAGATTTGTAGGTAATTTTCAAGAGACTTGCCTTTTCTTCTGTGAAGTTCAATACCACGCAGTCCAATTGAAATGTTCGTGTTGGGTGCAAATACATTCTTGTTACTTAAAACTTCTTATTCCAGATCCTCGTATTAGTCTTTGGCACTATGGGCCAATTAGCTGATAGTTCTTGGTGTTTTGGAATTCTTCATAATCCTGTTATTGTGGGAGTGATTCTTTTTTTTTTTTTTTTTTTACCACGCAGTGCCAGATTTGTAGGTAATTTCCAAGAGACTTGCCTTTTCTTCTGTGAAGTTCAATACCACACAGTCCAATTGAAATGTTCGTGTTGGGTGCAAATACATTCTTGTTAAGAATACTCATATAAATCTCTTGCCCTAGTTTAATCCGTTTATCAAAAGCTCTCATATTTTATTACATTTTTCTATTCTATTCACAATGTGCATCTCAATCTCTCTTCCTTACTTGGTCTGACTTTGAATTGTATTTTGGCTAATAACATTAATCAAGAGAATATTTCATCCTCATTTTTACATACGAGAAAGCAAGCACTAACGCCATCCTCCTAGGCATTTTTATATCACTGGAACCATTAGCTTCACCTAGGACGTTACCTTTAACGTTGAAACCAAATGCTCTTCGAAGTTCAAAAATAAAGTAATTGATGAACACCTTTTTAAGGAGACCGCTGCTTCATCGACCTTGGGGTAGAGTTCTCTTGCTTGAGGGTACACTCAGGCACACAAGTTTATCTTCTTATTTCTCTTCTTCTTGTTTTTTTAAGTATTTATTGTTTATATATGAAATATTTCTTAACACTATTACTATTCATAAAATATTTTGTTTTGATTGTTGAATTACTTTTTTTTGTAGTTTCCTTATTTCCTTTCCTCACTGGACTATTTTCCCCGTTGAAGCCCTCGAGTTTATAGAATTCCTCTTTTCCAGTTAGGGTTATAGCTTAGTATGTAATAATAATAATAATAATAATAATAATAATAATAATTTAAAACCTAAACGAGTATTCCAATTGTGCTTTAATAATAGATACTCAAAATAAGATTCTCAACATGGTTATTGAGCTGATATTGATAACTATATCCTTAGCTCCAAGAAATTTGACCGCCAATACTCCCACGAACTTGACTTCTATTTAAGATTGATTGTTTATTCAAAAGACTATAGAACTACCAAGAGTAATCTATATATTAATACGATAGCGTGTGTGTTATTTATTTATTTTGTGTCACGCTTTAAAGATAACGGAAATAATTTCATGGTATACTCTTACAAATTCTCATTAGACTTTGATTACTTAACCAAAGCACATCTCATATAGTTTTCCCAATTTTATATTTTTCACCTGACTTTATTAAAATATTATACAAAAAAAATTGAGTTCTATCAATTTCCGTAACCTAGATTATAAAATTAATCTCGTGATATTTTATTCAAATATGTATAGGTTAGGAACAAGATAATTAGTATTGAAAATATCATTTCGTGTAATTTACACGGGTTCTGCTAGTGAGAATTAATGTCATACAAAGATTCCTTTACCCTACTATAGTGGGATACCGCTATTCTTAAACGGCGTCAATTGATCATTTTATAGGTTTCTCGTGCCACCTGCAATTCTAGACTCAGCAACTGATCATAATACCCTGAAATTCATTCATCATCATCATAATCTCCTGCGCCTATTGACGCAAAAGGCCTCGGTTAGATTTCCGCCAGTTGTCTCTATCTTGAGCTTTTAATTCAATATTTTTCCATTCATCATCTACTTCGCGCTTCATAGTCCTCAACCATGTAGATCTGGGTCTTCCAACTCTTCTAGTCCCTTGTGTAGCCCAGCTGAACGTGTGGTGAACTAATATCTCTCCTAGGGAGTGAGAAGATCCTGCCTAAACCCTCTCCATCTACCCCTCATCATGATCTCATCCACATATGGCACTCGAGTAATTTCTCTTATAGTTTCATTTCTAATCCCGTCCTGCCATTTAACTTCCAATATCCGTCTGGAGGCTTTGCTCTCAAATCTAATAAATCTATTGGAGATTGTTTCTTTGTCATACCATAACTCATGTCCATAGAGTAACACCAATCTCACTAAACAGAAATATAGTCTGATTTTTATATGAAATTTATCAATGCTTTGTAGAGTCTACGATATAATTTAGGATTTGATTTAAGCGGTAATGTTTCATCTTCCCTACGACCCAGCAAAGGACTCGTGTCTTCCTCAATAGAGGACAAATACACGAGTCTTCTCTCCCTTGTACAGGGATAAGGCCGGGGAGAGAGGTCACCAATCTGACACGATCAGAGCTAACCTTGTAATAGTAATAAAAGGAGAACGTAGAAATGAGATACAATACGAAAAGATTATATCTTTATGGAACTGTATTTTCAATTTTGTAATATCTGGCTCTAAAATTGTAAAATATTGATACTGAGAGGAAGTTCCCCACGTGTTCTCTTTTTTCCATATGCATTCTTACTTTCATGAAGGGATAAGGAAAAGGTGGAAGTTGGTATGTAGAACATACCAGTTATGAAACATTAATTTCAGCGTTCTGGTCACATGTTTGAAAAAGTTTTTTGTACAAGCGAAGTGCAAAAGTCTTTATCACTAGTACCATGATATTAAAAAATTATATTCATCATATTTATATTCTCTACAAAACTGGCTTTTATTAAGATTATGATATCGCCTTACGTGCTAATTGTGATGAAAAATGTATTTAAACTCTCTTTGTCAGATTATGTCTTCTAAACACAACTAACTTCAAAGAAAGCAATAAAACGATGTGATATGTCAATAGAAAAGGTTCATATAAATTACGATAAACTGTGACATACTTTTAACCGGGAGGATTTGCGGTCTACTGTTACACATCATGATGTTAATCATTCCAGTATGATGAGGTAAACAAATTTACGCGTATGAATTCATACATGTTCTGTATGCGTTTACTACACTCCTTAAAAAAACATATTTTTATTTTCGTATCATCATCGTCATCATCATCTCCTCCCACGCCTATTGACGCAGAGGGCCTCGTTTAGATTCCGCCAGTCATCTTTATCTTGAACTTTTAAATCAATACTTCTCCCGTCGTCATTTCCTACTTCAAACTTCATACTCCTCAGCCGTGTAGGTCTGGGTCTTCCAACTCTGCTCGTACCTTGATGAGCCCAGTTGAAAGTCTGGTGAACTAATCTCTCTTGGGGAGTGCTAGGAGCAGTTACAAATTTTTGGACTCTCTCTCTCACTCTCTCTCTCTCTCTCTCTCTCTCTCTCTCTCTCTCTCACACACACACACACACACACACACACACACACACACAAAGTGTAGGGAACGTTTTTTCTAAAAAACATAGCATATCCCAAAAGCTCTCAATAAGGCCAATCTTTCTGTGATTATTATCGCCATGATATGGTGTTCTGTTTACATATCTAGTGAGTGGTTATTTAACTGTTTTTTATTACAAGGTTGAATAAATCAATAATCCTCGATTACGGCAGTAATCATGATCAGATTAGAAACGCCAGTATCCTCTTTTTTCCATTAAGAATACTAAAGGGAGCTGCATTCAACTTTATTCTACCTTAACAATTCTTCTTCTCTCAAGGGGTTAACTACTGCACTATAATTTTTCGGTGGCCACTTTCCTCTTGGTAAGGGTAGAAGAGACTCTAGCTATGGTAAGCAGCTCTTCTAGGAGAAGGACATTCCAAATTCAAACCATTGTCCTCTAGTCTTGGGTAGTGCCATAGCCTTTGTACCATGGTTTTCCACTGTCCTGGGTTAGATTTCTCTTGCTTGAGGGTACACTCGGGCACACTTTTCTATTTTATTTTTCTTCCCCTTGTTTTGTTAAAGTTTTTATAGTTTATATAGGAATTGTTTATTTTGTTGTTGTTACTGTTCTTAAAATATTTTATTTTTCCTTTTTCCTTTCCTCACTGGGCTATCTAACATGTTGGAGTCCCCGGGCTTATAGCATCCTGCTTTTCCAACTAGGGTTGTAGCTTATCGAGTATTAATAATAATAATAATAATACTAATAATAATAATAATAATAATAATAATAACAACTCTAGCTGTGTGTCAAGATAAAAATTAATCAGTCATATTTTTTAGGACCGACTTGACGTACAAACCGAACTATAAAAAGTGAAGTGAACTGATAAGGATGAATGAGAAAAGCATTAGACCTTCATTGTACAAAATGCAAAGTATGTTTTTATATGATTTCCTTTTAAATATCTTATACAACAAAATTTAAATTGAAATTTTTTAAGTGGCCGTACGCTTAAGAAATCGATCCTTTTTTTCAAGAAAGGCCATATGCAAAGAGAAATTAGCCCAAGCACTTTTTCATTAACATTAAGATAGACAGGTTATTCTATAAACAGTAAATTGGGTAGAACAATCGACATTTGAATAGCAGTTCACGTATAGCAATTAAGCCCAGTCTAACTACGGAAGTACCTGCAGCTTTCATATTGACAGTCTTCACTTTTCATGCTTTATTATTACGAATATAATGACAAAGTACGTATCATTTGATTAAATTCGTCATTTGTTATAGAAAATGTGATAGCTTCGTTATGTTATAATATCATTGGGCATTACACTAAGGATTTATTAACACATTTAATTACGAAAGTATTCATTTTATGATCACATTGACATCGTGATGTGACGGAATTTGAACAGTGAGTTAAACAGTCTTTAAATTTTATATTATAACAACAAATGGTATGTTTATATTCTTACTCAGACAAATGCTGTTTTCAGCAAACAGGTAAATTCTGTTTTATAGTTTATCTGCATTGTTTCAATGTCAAAATATAATTTCACTTGTGAGAAGAAATGGTAGTAGTTTTGATCATTATATTTCTATTAATCAAAGTATTGCGTGTCTACGGAGTATAAAACGCTATTTACAGGTAAAATTATTCAACGATTTCAGTGACATGATTAACACTTGACTCTAAACCCGTGGTAATGATAGTGGATCAAGATTAGTTCATGATTAATGTCATTGGGTACCATTAGCTTAAAGAGTATCTAGCACGAACTATTTAGTAAGTATCAGTTACGAAATGGTCCTTGACATTTTGTTGTCGTTAAGTCAAAGGGATATGTTGTAACAGACGGTTGATTATTATTACCTCACCAACGAAGTTGGAAGGAGGTTATGTTTTCGCCCCTGTTTGTGTGTTTGTTTGTTTGCGAACAGCTTCCTGGCCACAATTTTAATCGCAGAGTAATGAAACTAACAGGGATTAACTTTTATGTAAAAAGCTGGAAGTGATTAAATTGTGGAAGGTTAAGGTCAAAGGTCAAGGTCATGGTCAAACAAAATGTCCAATTCACGTAATCAGCTATAAGTTGGGACATCGTCGTCACAGAAACTTCAAACTTGGTTCATATTAGAGTGTATGAAAAGCCACGCCAATTAGTACATGTTAAGGCCAAGGTCGTGAAATAAGCAGCCGTGGCGGAGGTCTTTGCTCTACTGAGTGCCCCTCTAGTTTTCACAGGTATAATGAGCACTTTACCAAGTGACATTCAGTAGACCCGACACCTCAAGTTTTATCCGGCAAGATTCATTTAGTATTTAACTTCTTAGTAATTGCTGCTAGCTGAGAGATTACATGTTACCAATAACTTATGGAAGTTTCTAACTTGGTATATTCATTCACACCTGTTGGGTAATGAGAAAAAAAAAACGCCCTTACTAACCGAGTGCAGTTTGTTAAGTATTACTCTTGTTCTGTGGTGTCTTACTACTATTAAG
Source organism: Palaemon carinicauda (assembly GCF_036898095.1). Lineage (NCBI taxonomy): Eukaryota > Metazoa > Arthropoda > Malacostraca > Decapoda > Palaemonidae > Palaemon > Palaemon carinicauda. Next base: position 25,422,538 of record NC_090759.1, read on the forward strand.
AAAATTGAACGCATGACATTAAAGTTATGTCATTTTTTTAACGTAGATCATCATCATCATCATCATATCCTCCTACCCTTATTGACGCAAAGCGCCTCGGTTAGATTATGCCAGTCGTCTCTATCTTGAGCTTTTAATTCAATGCTTCTCCATTCATCATCTCCTACTTCACGTTTCATGGTTCTCAAACATGTAGGCCTGGGTCTTCTAACTCTTCTAGTGCCTTTTGGAGCCCAAATTGAAAGTTTGGCAAACTAATTCATCATCTCCTACTTCACGTTTCATAGTCCTCAAACATGTAGGCCTGGGTCTTCTAACTCTTCTAGTGCCTTGTGGAGCCCAAATTGAAAGTTTGGCGAACTAATTCATCATATCCTACTTCACGTTTCATAGTCCTCAAACATGTAGACCTGGGTCTTCTAACTCTTCTAGTGCCTTGTGGAGCCCAAATTGAAAATTTGGCGAACTAATCTCTCTCGGGGAGTGCAAAGAGCATGCCCAAATCATCTCCATCTACCCCTCACCATGATTTCATTCACATATGGCACTCGGGTAATCTCTCTTAATAGTTTCATTTCTAATCCTGTCATGCCATTCAACTTCCAATATTCTTCTGAGGACTTTTTCTCAAATCTGAATATACAAAAACACAAAACAATCGAATGCATGACATGGAACTTCAGTCATTTGGTCTTTAGCCACTAGCTACCAATGGGACGTTTGACTCTTAAGTAGTGAGACTCAGTAAATTTTATAGCATTCGACATTAGGCCTTTACTATTACAAGTGGCTAAGTGAGCATTTGATATAGCATTCAGTAACATAAATGACTGAAAACCTCAAGGTGCATTTGACACTAGTGTTTACTAGCGATAGTTGGTTTCGTGAAAGACATCTGGCATCTCCACCATATAGTGAAGATACAAAGCAACAGATGTTTTGATTCTCACAAGTATAAGACCTTGGTGTTTATTTTCATTTAACTATAGTATGCACTAACAATAGAATGATATTGCTACTTAGTAATAGTATGGCAAATGGTAAAATTTATTCTTTATTGGAGACATTACATAAAAAATGTCTCCTTAAGCTATACTTGAGGTATATTTGACTCGTCTTTTATACCTCAAGATGCTGATCGGTATAGCTAAGAACACATTTGTCAATATAATTTCTCCAATACAGAATAAATTTTATCAGTTGGAATACTATGGACACTATACTATACTATATTTTAAAGGCATCTTATCGAAAAAGAAGTTTTAAAAAGCCTTTCTCGTAAAGGTACGAACTGAATGTTATTTCTTATACAAATGTCTCCTTAGCTAGCAGTGATGTGTACGACACTGTTAAAAAATCTGAAATTCTCCGTAAAAATATACTGTTCTCAAACGTATTTCAGTAAAATACAGGCGACCGTCATTTCTACCCTACTTTCTTATTACCTCTACGAGTTGGTGACCGTAATATTACTCCTTTACGTCAATGTATCCGTTTTTTAAACGGTAAATGCGTGGCAACATGTATTTCTGGATTTTTTACCTTTTTTACGGCAAATTTTTAACAGGGTAACTATACCAATCAGCCTGTTGAGGTAAATTTGGCATGTCTTTCAGAGGCAACGGTATCTTAAAGGCCTCTTATCGAAAAGCCTTTATGGTACAGAGAGGTAAACCATTCTTCGAAAATACTTGTAGAATTCCTTATAACATATAACGTTTAAAACTCTTCAGATAGACTTAAGATTACTGCCAGATCTTTGCTCAGACGGCATCTATAAAGTTTAAAACACTTCCAGAAAATTGAAATTACTGCCAGATCTTTGCTCAGACAACATCTGTAACGTTTAAACGCTTTCAGAAGACTAAAATTACTGCCATGTCTTTGGTCAGACGGCATCTATAACGTTCAAAACGCTTCCAGAAAACTAGAATTACTGCCAGGTCTTTTGCTCAGACGGCATCTATAACGTTCAAAACGCTTCCAGAAAACTAGAATTACTGCCAGGTCTTTTGCTCAGACGGCATCTATAACGTTCAAAACGCTTCCAGAAAACTAGAATTACTGCCAGGTCTTTTGCTCAGACGGCATCTATAACGTTCAAAACGCTTCCAGAAAACTAGAATTACTGCCAGGTCTTTGCTCAGACGGCATCTATAACGTTCAAAACGCTTCCAGAAAACTAGAATTACTGCCAGATCTTTGCTCAGACGGCATCTATAACGTTCAAAACGCTTCCAGAAAACTAGAATTACTGCCAGGTCTTTTGCTCAGACGGCATCTATAACGTTCAAAACGCTTCCAGAAAACTAGAATTACTGCCAGGTCTTTTGCTCAGACGGCATCTATAAAGTTCAATACCCTTCCAGAAAACTAAAATTACTGCCAGGTCTTTGCTCAGACGGCATCTATAACGTTCAAAACGCTTCCAGAAAACTAGAATTACTGCCAGATCTTTTGCTCAGACGGCATCTATAAAGTTCAATACCCTTCCAGAAAACTAAAATTACTGCCAGGTCTTTGCTCAGACGGCATCTATAACGTTCAAAACGCTTCCAGAAAACTAGAATTACTGCCAGGTCTTTTGCTCAGACGGCATCTATAACGTTCAAAACGCTTCCAGAAAACTAAAATTACTGCCAGGTCTTTGCTCAGACGGCATCTATAACGTTCATCTATAACGTTCGAAACGCTTTCAGAAGACTAAAATTACTGCCAGGTCTTTGCTCAGACGGCATCTATAACATTCAAAACGCTTCCAGAAAACTAGAATTACTGCCAGGTCTTTGCTCAGACGGCATCTATAACGTTCAAAACGCTTCCAGAAAACTAGAATTAATGCCAGGTCTTTGCTCAGACGGCATCTATAACGTTCAAAACGCTTCCAGAAAACTAGAATTACTGCCAGGTCTTTGCTTAGACGGCATCTGTAACGTTCAAAACGCTTCCAGAAAACTAGAATTACTGCCAGGTCTTTGCTCAGACGGCATCTATAAAGTTCAAAACCCTTCCAGAAAACTAAAATTACTGCCAGGTCTTTGCTCAGACGGAATCTATAAAGTTCAATACCCTTCCAGAAAACTAAAATTACTGCCAGGTCTTTGCTCAGACGGCATCTATAACGTTCAAAACGCTTCCAGAAAACTAAAATTACTGCCAGGTCTTTGGTCAGACGGCATCTATAACGTTCAAAACGCTTCCAGAAAACTAGAATTACTGCCAGGTCTTTGGTCAGACGGCATCTATAACGTTCAAAACGCTTCCAGAAAACTAGAATTACTGCCAGGTCTTTGCTCAAACGGCATCTATAACGTTCAAAACGCTTCCAGAAAACTAAAATTACTGCCAGATCTTTGCTCAGACGGCGTCTATAAAGTTCAAAACACTTCCAGAAAACTAAAATTACTGCCAGATCTTTGCTCAGACGGCATCTATAACGTTCAAAACGCTTTCAGAAAACTAAATTTACTGCCAGATCTTTGCTCAGACGGCATCTATAAAGTTCAAAACACTTCCAAAAAACTAAAATTACTGCCAGATCTTTGCTCAGACGGCATCTATAACGTTCAAAACGCTTCCAGAAAACTAGAATTACTGCCATGTCTTTGCTCAGACGGCATCTATAACGTTCAAAACGCTTCCAGAAAACTAAGATTACTGCCAGATCCCAGAAAACTAAAATTACTGCCAGGTCTTTGCTAAGACGGCATCTATAACGTTCAAAACCCTTCCAGAGAACTAGAATTACTGCCAGGTCTTTGCTCAGACGGCATCTATAACGTTCAAAACCCTTCCAGAGAACTAGAATTACTGCCAGGTCTTTGCTCAGACGGCATCTATAACGTTCAAAACCCTTCCAGAGAACTAGAATTACTGCCAGGTCTTTGCTCAGACGGCATCTATAACGTTCAAAACCCTTCCAGAGAACTAGAATTACTGCCAGGTCTTTGCTCAGACGGCATCTATAACGTTCAAAACCCTTCCAGAGAACTAACTAGAATTACTGCCAGGTCTTTGCTCAGACGGCATCTATAACGTTCAAAACCCTTCCAGAGAACTAGAATTACTGCCAGGTCTTTGCTCAGACGGCATCTATAACGTTCAAAACGCTTCCAGAGAACTAGAATTACTGCCATGTCTTTGCTCAGACGGCATCTATAACGTTCAAAACGCTTCCAGAGAACTAAATTTACTGCCATGTCTTTGCTCAGACGGCATCTATAACGTTCAAAACGCTTCCAGAAAACTAGAATTACTGCCAGATCTTTGCTCAGACGGCATCTATAACGTTCAAAACGCTTCCAGAAAACTAGAATTACTGCCAGATCTTTTGCTCAGACGGCATCTATAACGTTCAAAACGCTTCCAGAATACTAGAATTACTGCCAGATCTTTTGCTCAGACGGCATCTATAACGTTCAAAACGCTTCCAGAAAACTAGAATTACTGCCAGATCTTTTGCTCAGACGGCATCTATAACGTTCAAAACGCTTTCAGAAAACTAAATTTACTGCCAGATCTTTGCTCAGACGGCATCTATAACGTTCAAAACGCTTCCAGAGAACTAAATTTACTGCCAGGTCTTTGGTCAGACGGCATCTATAACGTTCAAAACGCTTCCAGAGAATTAGAATTACTGCCATGTCTTTGCTCAGACGGCATCTATAACGTTCAAAACGCTTTCAGAGAACTAAATTTACTGCCAGATCTTTGCTCAGACGGCATCTATAACGTTCAAAACGCTTCCAAAAAACTAAAATTACTGCCAGGTCTTTGGTCAGACGGCATCTATAACGTTCAAAACGCTTTTAGAGAACTAAATGTACTGCCAGATCTTTGCTCAGACGGCATCTATAAAGTTCAAAACACTTCCAGAAAACTAAAATTACTGCCAGTTCTTTGCTCAGACGGCATCTATAACGTTCAAAACGCTTCCAGAAAACTAGAATTACTGCCATGTCTTTGCTCAGACGGCATCTATAACGTTCAAAACGCTTTCAGAGAACTAAATTTACTGCCAGGTCTTTGCTCAGACGGCATCTATAAAGTTCAAAACACTTCCAGAAAACTAAAATTACTGCCAGGTCTTTGCTCAGACGGCATCTATAACGTTCAAAACGCTTCCAGAAAACTAGAATTACTGCCAGATTTTTTGCTCAGACGGCATCTATAATGTTCAAAACGCTTCCAGAAAACTAAAATTACTGCCAGATCTTTTGCTCAGACGGCATCTATAACGTTCAAAACGCTTTCAGATAACTAAATTTACAGCCAGATCTTTTGCTCAGACGGCATCTATAACGTTCAAAACGCTTTCAGAGAACTAAATTTACTGCCAGATCTTTGCTCAGACGGCATCTATAACGTTCAAAACGCTTTCAGAGAACTAAATTTACTGCCAGATCTTTGCTCAGACGGCATCTATAACGTTCAAAACGCTTCCAGAAAACTAGAATTACTGCCAGATCTTTTGCTCAGACGGCATCTATAACGTTCAAAACGCTTCCAGAAAACTAAAATTACTGCCAGGTCTTTGCTCAGACGGCATCTATAACGTTCAAAACGCTTCCAGAAAACTAGAATTACTGCCAGGTCTTTTGCTCAGACGGCATCTATAACGTTCAAAACGCTTCCAGAAAACTAGAATTACTGCCAGGTCTTTTGCTCAGACGGCATCTATAACGTTCAAAAGGCTTCCAGAAAACTAGAATTACTGCCAGGTCTTTTGCTCAGACGGCATCTATAACGTTCAAAACGCTTCCAGAAAACTAGAATTACTGCCAGGTCTTTTGCTCAGACGGCATCTATAACGTTCAAAACGCTTCCAGAAAACTAAAATTACTGCCAGGTCTTTTGCTCAGACGGCATCTATAACGTTCAAAAGGCTTCCAGAAAACTAGAATTACTGCCAGGTCTTTTGCTCAGACGGCATCTATAACGTTCAAAACGCTTCCAGAAAACTAGAATTACTGCCAGATCTTTGCTCAGACAGCATCTATAAAGTTTAAACGCTTTCAGAAGACTAAAATTACTACCAGATCTTTGCTCAGACAGCATCTTTAACGTTTAAACGCTTCCAGAAGATTAGAATTATTGCCAGATCTTGGCTCAGACAGCATCTATAACGTATTCCTTCCTCAGCATTCTCCTCGTAGTTACAAAATTTGTGATAGGTTTCTTCTACCTTAAAGTCTGCTTTGTTTTTCGACATCAATATGTTGACTCAAGTCAGAACTGTTTGCTGAATAGAGAAAACCTTTTTCGAAGAAAGCAATTTGTTCTTGTATTATTTTTCCTGCAGGAAAATTAGAGCACACAATTTTGTTCATTATTTTTTGTTTTCTTCCAAGCTTTTCTGAGGAATAGTTTATTGTATGAATTTAATAACAAAATACTGCAAAATTAGGGGTTTACAAACTTGTACGAAATGTTAGTATTCAACAAATTTACAGGATTTAACTTATTCTATTCAGTTTTCCTTTAAGCTTGTTAGGACATCTAGCATATGATGCATGTGCGTCTGTGTATGTTGGTGTGTATGTGTGCGTATTATATATTTATGTATATATATAAATATATATGTGTTTGTATGTATATATATATATATATATATATATATATATACATAGAGAGAGAGAGAGAGAGAGAGAGAGAGAGAGAGAGATGGGCATCATTATCTTTGTGTTTATATTTTCTTTCAATTTGAAAATATCATATACCTGAAATTCCTGTTTTTTTTTCTTTGCTTCCAACTGCCTTTATGAATAATTAAAAGGCCAAAATTCTCTCTACCTCCCAAAAGAATAAAAAGATTGGATATTCAAAAGAATGGTTTTTGGACCGGTCGTGAATCATATTGCAATACAACCTTTTCAACTGTTTGATTTATGTCCGGTATCCGACGAATATAGGAATGGCAGTGAAATGTGAAATATTTCGAAGGTTTCCCAAACGAAAAGTAACTGCCACTACGCTCACTCGGTGGAAAATCCTTTTAGCCGATCGTTTTATCGCTTTTAGCATTTTGATTTTCAGTTTTATTTGCATGCGAAGCTTTTATTCCGTCTGTGTTTCCAAAGCGAAAATAAACTAGGCCATTGGCTATTCGGAAATCGCATTTTTATCTCTCTCTCTCTCTCTCTCTCTCTCTCTCTCTCTCTCTCTCTCTCTCTCTCTCTCTCTCTAGAAAAGATTAGTTCTCTATCTGGGTCACTGTGAAATTACATTTTTCCACGCAGCTTCCTCAAGACTTAAGCAGAGCGAATAACAAGACAGGATATTAGAACTTTTCTTTTCCAAGTTTAAAGATGTGTTTACTTGTCTCTTTCATCATATGTAGATGTTATCCTATACACGTTTTTACTCCTTGTGTAAAATAGAGTCATTCAAAACCTCTCCGAATTTCTGGATGGAGTGAATTACGATTTCTTGTTAGGTGTATTATTCATTTTCTCTGAGGAATACCTGTTTTTCTATTCTTAAACATTAAGAAAAAAAAACCTTCGAGTGACGAGATTATAGTGTGCCTTTGTGTCTTTGTGTCTTTAGCCAACTATTCTGAATTATATAAAGGTATTATTTTACACACACACATATATATATATACATATATATATATATATATATATATATATATATATATATATATATATATATGTATGTATATATATATATATTTATATATATAAATATATTTATATATATATATATTTATTTATATATATATATGTATACACACACACACACACACACACACATATATATATATATATATATATATATATATATATATATATATATATATATATATTCTATAAGCTTAGAAGGTCCTTGCATGAAAGATCTGGCGACGAAACGTGAGAGGTTTATGCTCTCCTGAGTTGGTAACGGCTCTACTGTAACCTACTTCTATTGCCCCCAATTTTCCCCATTCATTTAAGGACAAATCTTTCAAGGGATCTCTACGAGTCTATAAATGGAACTCAGTGTTCTCGTTCATCCACTGAATGACAATTAAATGATTAATCGGGATTGTACTCAAATGTTTCTCTAGTTACGTCGATAGCAATAGATTAGTGACGAAATTCTGTATTATTAAATCAGTCGCTTATTCTTATGTAGAATAACTTGTAAATTAATAATCTCAAATTTTTAAACAATCTAAAGGCTCATGCTCTCTCTCTCTCTCTCTCTCTCTCTCTCTCTCTCTCTCTCTCTCTCTCTCTCTCTCTCTCTCTCTCTCTCTTTTCTTTTTAATGTAAGGCACTTAATTCTACTTCTCTTGTTCGGCCTTTACATCTTAATTTTTTTATTATTATTATTGGGTAAATTATATTAAAGAGTCTCTCAGCGATATTCTGGCCACCAAAATATGACCTCCCGTGGACAGTATTAAAACGAACTTTCAACAAACAGAAGCTGACCTCCGAGATATTTTCCATTTATTCCAGGAACGGCGACTCTTTATTTTCAGAACAGAAGCTAAATTCTAATGATGAATAATGTAAGCTTTCTATTCAAATGGTTCTAAATGTTGTGTTCCTGTAAATTAAATATATTCGAAGCATTTGCTAGGCGTGCAGAAACACAACTGGATTGTAATCGTGTACCCTTTTAGATGTAAATATTTCCTTCGACGTTTCCGCTCGCAAAGGGTGGCTTTATATCAGAATTCTGTGGCGGCAAACTACAGGCTGCCTTAGTGCAAGAGCCAGTGCCCTGCACCTTCAGTGCAGGTCGCTCTAATAGCAGTTGCAGTAGCAGTAGAAGGAAATAAACGAGTTAATCCAAGTCAGCATTTCCGTTCAAACCATGACCAGTAAATGGGTGACCCCAGAGTGATGGAAGATTCCCGACACCACCAACTCTCCAGGCGAAGCCCGCCTCCTTTCACAACTCACAAACCAGAGGCCTGGTTCTTTAGGGCAGAAACTATCCTCAGGGCAAAGAAGATCGCATCATCATCATGAAAAGCTGATACCATACTCGAATTCATACCCAGTGATGTCTTCGAACAAATAGACCCAACTCTGAAGGTCCAACTTAAGTCATCTTTCAGTATTCCCCCAGCCCTGAGAGCGAGAGAATTTCTGAAAAGCGTAAGAATAGCAATGACTAGTAACAATACCTCCACTGACGACTAACAAGACACGACGCTGAACTTATTTGCTCGAAGGCCTCCCGACAAAGTTACCGCGCAAAAAAGGCACAAAAATTCCCAATGCTTCCACCATGCCCCTCAAGGATTTCCTACAAACAACAAGCATTTTATCAAACAGCTACCTCACCAGATCATACAGTCTGATAAACTAAAGGGAATGAGACTTGACAGTGCAAGCAAGGGTGCATTCTGTCAAAACACATGCAACAGGACTGCAGCTGGGACCCAACCAATTAATCATCATATAGACAGCCAGACTGGTTGCTCATACAGATAAACAAGTCATTTATTTTGCTGTGTTTCTTTCAGAAACGAAAAAGACCCCTATTTGTTTATACATCACCAATGAGATGTCCACCATGGAATTCCTCTAAGGTATGGACGTGTGCAAATTGTTTGTCCCAACCACCTCAAGCGAACGATTGAATCTAGCCCTGAATACCCTCCATGTTTTACTGCAAAAGGCACCTCGCTAAAGATGTATGGAACAAGAAACATGCTAGTAGAATTTGCCTGAAAACGATAAAGTTGAACATTCATCACTGCAGTCTTGTACTTTGCACTACTCGGAGCAGATTTCCTGAGGGCACATGACATGCATGCAGACATATCCAGACAGCAACTCGTTCAGAGAGACACCCCTACAGCCCCCATAATTCCAAGGACTGCAACAAGCTCCATGCTATGGGACCAGAAATATCTCGCCTTCTTCAGGAATTTCCCGAAGTAATCAAGAACGATCTCCAGCATGAACTAACACACTGCAAAACACCCCATCAAGCATCACCTCATCACATATGAACCTCCAGTGCATGCGCGTTTCAGACAGCTGGCTCTAGACACAAACTAGCCTGCACAAAGTAATTATTTCAATTATTCCAAGACATGGAAGAGGCAAGAATGTGCCAGAAAGCCTCCAGCCCATGGCACATAATCATAATCAATTTAGTCTGCAAACACAGAGGGCATCTCCCTTCTAGATGGTCCCTAAAGGAGACAGAACATAATCAATTTGGTCAGCAAACAGATATTCCCAATACAACCCACAAGTCCACGTCATGGTCGAGCGTTTCCATTGCCTCCTTAAAGTACTGCTCACCCCCAAATATCATGATGGAAGGTGGAAAAAGGATATACTATGAATCCTTTATGACTGAGAACAGCTTCACGCGTAGCACTCAGTGTTTCACTAGCGGAGGCATTACACATAAAATAGTTATCAATACCCACAGACAAATTTCAGAATCCGAATGAATCCACCATGCCCTCTGTCATCCGTAAAGCAATAGAATAAATTCTTCCGGCAAAAAAAAAACATACACTTCAGCCAAGAAATCCTATGCACCTACAGAGCTAAAATGTACCAAATATGCGTTCGTCAGCCTATATTCACCCCAACCCCCCGGTCACCCTCATAATCCAGACCTCATTGCCTACTACAGCGAAAACAGAAGTTTTATAAAATATCAGTGGAAGTCACAACTACCTGAGTATCAAGAGACAGGCTTAAACCAGATTACATCCCAGAGGATACTTTAATCACCCAAGTCCTTTTTTTTTGTGAGGAAAGCATTGTAAGAACAGTTACCCAGCATATCGCAGTGATATGCTGGCCACCAAAACTTGACCTCCTGTGGACAGCATGAAAATGGTCATACAACAAATACAAAACCATGTCGAAGATATTTCTGTTTATTCTAGGAACGACGGCACTTTATCCTAAAACAGAAACTAACTTCAATTAATGAATATTGTAAGCTTTTAATTCAGATGATTCAAATGGTTTTGTTCCTGTAAATAATATGCAGTCCAAGTGTTTACCATATGTGCAGAAACACACCTGGATTGTAATCATACACCTTTTTAGAGGTAGATATTTCCTTTTACCTTTCCGCTCATAAGGAGTGGCTTTATGCCAGATTTCTGTAGAAACAAACCATTTAATCCCAGTCAGCATTTCTGGCCAAACCATGACCAGCAAAGTATGGTGACTTTTTTATATTTCCTTTCAGATATACTATCATCAAAATACAGTACCAAAGTCTTCCAGTCATGGGAAAATTTATTTTTTTTAGAAAGCTCCTTCCAGTTATTACAAATATGATAAAGTTTGTGAATATAACACTAGGGGGGATATAATTAACTAGTCAAAGAGGTAGGAGTTTTGAATTATCATACTATTTACAGTACATAGATTGCGATTGACATAATGGATTGACTCTTCTGATTCTTCAATACGTGGTTCCAACCAGTTTCTCTTACAACACAAAATGAAGCTCCTGATACAATCATTGTTTATTGATAGTTTCACATTCTGAAGATTTTTTCCATTTGATTAACGATATGGCATATCACCAGGAACTTTACCTGTTTGAGTATACCACACTATTATTTTCCCAAGGAACGCGACTCCTCCGAGTATGCCATATGATATTTCCATAGGAAAGTAGCTCCTTGGAGTATGTCATATGACATTTCACAATTAACTCAACTCCTTTGAGTATGCCATATGACATTTCCCAAAGAACTTGACTCCTTAAGTTATAGCATTTTACATTTCCCATTGAACTTAAATTCCTTGAGTATGCCATATGACATTTTCCTATGAACCTAACTCTATTGAGTATGTCATAAGACATTTCATGTTGAACTTACCGTCATAAGTTAAAACTTACAGCAGTTGTTTTCATGCTAAGCAGATTGACATAAGTCTCTCTTCCTAGAGTATATACGATAGATGTTTCTACATTGTTACTGATCTTAAAGTATTTAGTATTTTTTATACATTACTTCTAATATATGTTTTATTTATTTCCTTTTCTCACTGGGCTGTTTTCCCTGTTGGAACCCGACTTGTAGCATTCTGCTTTTCTAACTACCGCTGTAGCTTAACTAGTAACATGGAACTTTACTTCCCTGAGCATGCCATATACCATTTTGTGTGGATGTTAACTCTTTTGAGTAGGCCATATAACATTTCCCAAAAAACTCAACTCTACTGAGTATCCAAAATGACATTTGCCTAGGCGAGGAACTTAACTCGTTTGACTATGCCTTATGACATTTCCCGAGGAACTTTACTCCCCTTAGCTCCTCTTATTAATATATTTTCCGAGGACCTTAATTCTATCAAGAATGCCACATGCCATTTCGCAAGGAACTCGGCACTATTGAGCAGGCCATATGACATTACCCAAGGGGAGAAAATTAATTCTTTTGACTATGCCATACGACATTTTCCGAGGAACTTAATTCCCTTGAGTATGCTAAATAACATTTCCCCAAGAATTTTTTTTCTCTTGATTATGCCACATGAATATTCTTAGGTAATTGAACTCCCTTGATTAGGCCCTATGATAGTTTTGGGAAACTGACCTCTGATTAGTATGCCATATGGCATTTCAAGTGATACTTATATTAATGAAGAATATGTTTGGAGCAACTATACTATAGTAATACTTGAGCATATACCCAGAATTGGTCATTTTTTAAGGTGCTAAAACTTTGAAAATAACTAGAACATGTACCAACATATTTACATTATATTTCGTCATTAACCATTAAATGCTTCACTGACCAACAGCTAATCTCTAGTTTGGCCAAAAGTGCCTATTTTGAAGCTACAAATCTTAGCTGGAAGAATGAATAGGAAAAGATAAATGACGCATTAACTAATCGGTATACTCAATTGGGTGATTTAAAGTCCTAAAAAAGTTCAATTATTTTTAAAGTAATAATGCGCTCGGTTTTCCTTGGACATATCGCAGCTTACTTAATGCAAATTTCCAAGCGCACTAGAATTCTAATGCAATATGTTTCCGATTTAGCACAATAAACTTACATTGATGGAGAGGGAGAGAAGAAAAGAGAAACCCGTTCAGAGGAGGGTTGAGTCTAGAACTGTCGAAGCGTTGAAAGGTTTTTGATTAAACTCTATCAGGAAGAGTTAGCACGAAAAGAGGCTCAATACGTATGACAGGAACAAGTCCCTCGAAGATAAAAGAAAAGAAAAAAAAGCAGCAGCTCTCAGTTATTAACGATCACTGGAAGATCTTTTTGAGCTTTATTCAAATATCTTTTTATATTTTGTTCATTTTGTTCATTTAGAATGATATATTGTTAATTTATTCTCATTATTTATTTATTTCCTTATTTCCTTTCCTCACTAGGCTATTTTTCCCTATTGGAGCCCTTGGGCTTATAGAATCTTGCTTTTCCAACTAGGGTTGTAGCTTGGCTAGTAATGATAATAATAATAATAATACTGTATCAGGAGACATTTAGAATATTGAGGAGAAAAATTATATTGTTTGGGATCGTTGTTTGTTAATATCATTATTAGTAGTTGTAGGAGTATTATTATTATTATTAGTAGTAGTAGTAGTAGTAGTAGTAGCAGTAGTGTAGGAGTGTTCTATTATTATTATTATTATTATTATTATTATTATTATTATTAGTCGTCGTCGTAGTAGTAATAGTAGTAGTAGTAGTAGTAGTAGTAGTAGTAATAGTAATAGGAGTAGTAGGATTAGGATTCTATTAAAGCTAGCAACATTGTCAGGGACAACAATGAGAAAAGTAACGTAGTTTTATTGGCATTGCTGTGATTAAATCCGATGACCTGATAATGCTTTCGACGGAGAAATGTCAGTTAAAGCTGACCTTGATTGCGTAACTAGAATTCACTCAAACTCGTTCGTAGATTGTAATCTCATTCTTTCGTAATCTCGCATCAAAATAAATATTTACTCGGCTTTGCAACTACTGAAACAGAAAATATTTGCACATGGAGCACAGAAAAAAAAATATAAACGTTGTAAATGAGTGTTTACTGGAGCCTTGTGCTTTCTGCAATTTCAAATACTTGTATAACCTTTTTTTCCAGTATGCTATCTGACAGTGATATAGTATTTGTCTTTATTTATGTATGTACATATATGTATATATATATATATATATATATATGTGTGTGTACTGTTTTAATATATATATGCTATTTGACATATATTTGTCTATATATATATATATATATATATATATATATATATATATTCTATATATTTATATATATATCTAGTGTATTATATATATATATATATATATATATATATATATATGCACATATATATTCATATATATATATATATATATATATGTATATATATAAATGCATATATATATATATATATATATATATATATATATATATATATATATGCACTACTCTGTGGTAAAGGTGTAAGAATACTGCCACCGTATGTCCTCCGGGCCGTAGAAAACGACTAAAAGGACAGCTTCGGCCTTGTAGTCTTACTTTTTAGCAATAGGCTAGGCCCACTGCCAATAATTTTAGAAACTGCTGCCTTGCAGTTGGACTATTTAATCAAAGGCTAGGCCTACTGCCAATAATTTTAGAAACTGCTGCCTTGCAGTTGGACTATTTAATCAAAGGCTAGGCCCACTGCCAATAACTGTGGATGATAACTCCAAGGGCATGTGATCTTAAAAACCCTCTGTCAAATTTTGAACCATGCCTGATGCTATCAGGTGATTAAAGGGTGGTAGAGTGGCACGAGACTTTGGAAAGGGTTGGTTTGAGGGTAGATATGGATAAGTCTGGAGGTATGGTGAGCTGTAAGGAAGGTAGGGACAGGATTGCCATACATGAAAGGAGAGACACAGTTATGAAATATGTAGAACAATTTCCATACTTGGGATCTGCTATAAATCAGGAGGGAGGATGTAAGGCTGAAGTTGAGAATAGGATAAAAGCAGCATGGGAAAAGTGAAGGGAGGTAGCAAGATGCTATGTGATAAGAAAATGCCAATCAATGTAAAAGTCAAGATCTATAGCACAGTGTTAATTTATGGATCAGAAACTTGGGCTTTTAAGATGAAAAGAGGAAGCAAAGCTTGAGAGAAAAGAGATGAGAATGCTGAGGTCGATTATGGGAATATGACTGCTTGAAAAATTGGAAAATGATGAAATGAGAAGAATGGCAGGAGTAGTAAAGATTGCAGAAATAAGAGTGTCACGACTGAGATGGTGTGGGCACGTGTTGCGAATGGATGGTATTGAGGGAGTGAGGAGTGATTGGGAGGAACCTGTTAGGGGGAGAAAATCAAGAGGGAGGCAGAGAATTAGATGGCGAGATAAGGTGAAGGATGTCATGAAGAGAAAAGGTATAGTGGAAGAGGATGCCTTTGATAGAAGGCACTGGAGAGGGCGCATCAGGCAACCGACCCCCCCCCCCCTTAATATAAGAGTAACGGTGGGGAAGAAAATATATATATATATATATATATATATATATATATATATATATATATATATATATATATAAAATAGAGAGAGAGAGAGAGAGAGGGAGAATGAGAGAGAGAGAGAGAGAGAGAGAGAGAGAGAGAGAGAGAGAGAGAGAGAGAGAGAGAGAGAGAGAGAGCTAAAATTAGAGCATGGTGCAAATTATGGGGTATGAAGTTGAATCCAAACAAAACTCAAAGTATGATTGTAAGTAGGTCGAGCACAGTTGCTCGTCAACATCCGGATCTCAGCATTGATAATGTTTCTTCAACTCTGTATGACTCTTTTGAAATTTTAAGTGTGATTCTCGACAACAAATACATTAGGTCTGTCTCTTCTTTAATTGCACAAAAAAATGGCTTATTGAGAAAGTCTTTTAAGATTTTCGTTGATCAGTCTATTGTCAAGAAGTGTTTTAATTTTTTCATTTTACCTTGTTTCGAGTGTTGTTCTCCTGTCTGGTGTTCAGCTGCTGATTCTCATCTTAATTTTTTGGATAGGAGCTCAGTCTATTAAATTTCTTATTCCTGAACTAGATGTTAATCTGTGGCACCGTCGTTCAATTAGTTCGTTATGCATGTTGCTTAAGACTTTGCATAATTCTGACCATCCTTTACATCCAGATCTTCCCGGGCAGTACCACCCTGTTCATGATAATAGGTATGAAATTAATTTTAATAGTCAGGCCTTCCCCATCACGAGGCTCAGTACTACACAGTATTCTAAAAGTTCTATTCCTGTTATGACCAAGCTGTGCAATGATCTTCCTAATCGGGTAGTTGAATCGGTAGAACTTCAAAAATTCACACTAGCAGCAAATGTTTTTATGTTGAACAGACTGACATAAGTCTCTCTTTATTTTTATTATTGTTACTGTTCTTAGAATATTTAATTTTAATTTTTTTTATTTCTTTTCATACAGTTTATATATTTCCTTATTTCCTTTCCTCACTTGGCTATTTTTTCCATGTTAAAGCCTTCGGGCTTATAACATCCTACTTTTCCAACTAGGGTTGTTGCTTGGCTAGTAATAATAGTAATATATATATATATATATATATATATATATATATATATATATATATATATATATATATATATATATTGTACCGCACGTGTTTAACACACGTTCGTACACTGTCATGGGATTTTCTTTTTTAGTGTATATCGTACATCTTGTTCTACAATTCACTGTTAACACAACCTGTTTTAGCCTGTCTGTGCAAGAATTATTCTGTTTGAATTTCTTTACCTTCTTTTCCTGAACATGTTGCATATAAACTCGCTATTTGTTGAAATAAAGGTAGTTGCATTCACCTTGCCCCTCAGTTACAACATAAAGGTTCTCCCACACAATTGGTTACCACTTTATGATTTGCTCCCTCCTGCGTCCCCCCTCACTGCTGTGCCGTACCATTTGATGATGCCTCCCACCGAACCTGACTTCAACACATGCGCCATTAATGAAACTGCCGGCCTTCGCCAGCTGAGAAGCGTTCGCCTGGTTCCAGCATGCCAAAGTCCACTTTCGCATCACTCACCATTGCCAACTGCCCATGTAGCCAAGCTTTTTCAGCTCTGTCAACAGCCGTTGGGAGACCAAAATCATTTGCATGCTTTCAGGGAAATGACTATTATGACTCACCTGCAACCTTCTCTCCTCGTGAAGTGAATCTACTTCATGCCTTTTGGCTATGCTGCCTACCCGAACCTGTACGAGCTGCCATCCCCAATGTCGATATTTTTTCCATGAAGGACCTGATGACCAAAGTTGACGCCTTTATGTGCTGCCACTTCACCACCTTCAGGACCTCTATCAATGCCTCCAGTCCTGACAAAGAGGAGAACTATTCAACATTGACCAAAGCTGACATGAATGCGGTAGGACACAGACCCGCACCCTGTGACATGCCGGAGAGGCGACAAAGCCGCCACTACACACATACCACCCCTCGCATACGCCCCAACCAATGGCCTCTCCAACCACTTACTGACGACCATTGGCCGCAGTTATGCTACTATCACTCCAGATTCAGGGTTGCTGTAAAGAAATGTGCGAATGGTTGTCAGGGGCCAGATAGTTTTGCAGCTGCTAAACAGACGTTTGCAGGAATAGAAGGAAGGGACCTTTTCCAAAAAACTCAAACCCATGATCGTCACCCTTACATATCGTCCTGAGTTGTTAAGGTATTCCCATTAATGTTAATTCCTACATTTTCCCAATATCAGTTCTTAAATACTTGCTATAGCATGCTGTGCACAATTTAGGAGAGATGAAGTCTTCCTGTCTAACTTTTTTTTCAGTCAGAATTTTCTCACCATCATTGCATAGTTTTAGGACTGCTGTATGAGACGTATAGATGTTTTTAATTGTTCTAACATAAGATTCATCTGTTCCTTGTCTTTAGGTACCCTGACACTTGCACGAATTTGTGGCACGCATTGTCACGACTGGAGTCGTGAACTGGCGTGAACTCGTCGTGAACTGGAGTGAACTCGTCGTGAACCTATCGTGACATCGTGGCATGTCGTGACGAGAATTTTGAAATGTTCAAAATTTTGGTCACGACAAAATTTCGTGAACGTGGCGTGAACTATGCGCGAACTGTTCGTGAACTCGTCGGGACGATGCGGGAAGTGTGCAAACTATGCTAAAACTATGCATGAACTCGTCGTGCCAGTTCGTGTCAATGTGGACAGGTGAGCTGTGATTCTGAGGTATTTTTTTTTTTTTCCAGTTCGTGCCACAAAATGTCACGACTTGCCACGACAAATTCGTGGCAAAAAGTCGTGCAAGTGTCAGCCAGGCATTTGAAGTGCTTTCATAACTGCTTGACAGAATGAAAAGCTTTCTCATAGTCTATAATTGCCATACATAGTGGTTTATCATACTCTGTTGATATTCCTATTAGCTGGTTAACTACATGGATAAAGTCATTTATTGAATAACCACCTCTAAATCCTGCCTTCTCTCTTGTTTGATTAAAGTAACTGTCCTTCTATTCGGTCCAATATGATCTTGGTAAATATTTTATATATTGCAGAGAGTAAACTTATTGGCCGGTAATGTTTCAGGTCTTTTGTGCCTCCCTTGGGAATTTAGTATAATGATAAAGTTTTTCTAAGCTGTAGGTATAGAGCATTCTTGCAGACATTTGGTGTAAAGTTCAGCGAGTTTTATTACTATGAAATCTCCCCCATCTATTATTAAATCAATTGCCAGACCATCTTCGCCTGATACTTTGCCTCTTTTTATGCCTTTGAATGATTTATGTACTTCTCCTATTTCTACTTTTGGTACAGGCTCAGGTGTTTCATTATTTTTATTGATAAAGTTATTTCATATATCACTATTATATAGCATTGTATAGAAATCCTCCTTTTTTTCATTCCGTCTCTTTTGTTGGCAATATTTTCATTTTTCATCTTTTAAAGCAAACATCTGTTGGTGCCCTGTTTCATGTTTTCTTATCATCAATTTGATGCTTCTTCCTTTCTTTAGTGTTTCCTTAATTTTGTTCTGATTGTCTCTACGAATATTTTGTGTTTTTAGTTGGTTTATTGTTTTGAATATTTCTTCTAATTCTATTTTATCTCTCTTGGATTTTATCTTCATTTCCAATTTTTTCATTTATAGGTATTTGATGTTTTCTATGATCGTCTTTTGTAATTTTTCCATCTATCTCTTGTGCTGATTCTAATACAAATTTTGTTAAATTACTATTAATTTCTTCTTTACTTGTGTCCATTTCACCATTTCATCATGTAGCTGGTAATACCTATTTTGTATTTCTAAACTAAACTTATCAGATTTTTCTCTTATTACAGGAATATTTATTTTCTTTTTTAAGTTAGTTTTTATCTTTCTTTCATTAGGTCTAGCAAAAATTTTACTTTTCACCATTCTATAGTCATTCGACTTTAACTTGTTTAACACTGTTACATCCTTAACTAAATTAACTTATTCGATGAGAATAATATCTCTTTTGTTTGTCGTTTCTGTATTTGGGCTTCCCCATGTGCGTTTTCTTTATTCATTTTATAAAAAAAAGCGTCCATGATTGTTTCTTTCAGTAAATTCTACAAGCATGTCTCCTCTGTCATTGCTTGTGCCCACTCCAAATTTACCTACAGCTAATTCTCCTCTCTTGTTTAGATCTGCTTTAGAATTAAAATCGCCCTAAACAAATGTATATTGAGTTTTGTCTTTTCAAAGATATTTTTAGATCTTCGTGTAAAAATTATATTTCTTCCTTTGTATGGAAGGTAGGTAGTAGCTAGAGAGTTATGGGGTTCTTTGACTGGCCAGACAGTACTACATCGGATCCTTCTCTCCGGTTACGGTTCATTTTCCTTTTGCTTACACACACACACACACACTCGCCGAATAGTCTGGTGTATTCTTTACATATTCTCTTCATACACCTAACAACACTGAGATTACCAAACAACTCTTCTTAACCCAAATGGTTACTGCACTGTTATTGTTCAGTGGCCACTTTCCTCTTGGTAAGGGTAGAAGAGACCCTTTAGCTATGGTAAGCAGATCTTAATGGAGAAGAACACTCCAAAATCAAACCATTGTTCTCTAGTCTTGGGTAGTGTCATAGCCTCTGTACCATGGTCTTTCACTGTCTTGGGTTAGAGTTCTCTTGCTTGAGGGTACACTCGCGCACACTATCCTATCTTATTTCTCTTCCTCTTGTTTTGTTAAAGATTTTATAGTTTATGAAGGAGATATTTTATTTTTCCTTGCCTCACTGGGCTATTTCCCTGTTGGAGCCCCTAGGCTTATAGGATCCTGCTTTTCCAAGTAGGGTTGTAACTTGACAATTGATAATAATAATAATAATAATAATAATAATAATAATAATAATAATAATAATAATAATAATAATAATAATAGAATGTTGTTGGTGCATATTTTTAAATGATCTTCAGTTTTTACTTATTTAGTTTGATAATCATTCTACAATTCTATCACTGATGCTATGAAATTCTTCTATGTTACCTGCAAATCTTTTATTAAAAAGAAAACCCATTCCATTTCCTTTGTTCCTTTTATGTCGCCTTGGACAAAATATATGACGCTCTTTTAACTCTATATAAGAATTCCCAGTTCTTCTAATTTCACACAGTCCTTTTAAAGCTCAAATTATTTATTTCAGCTTTTCTAGTAACACAGCAAAATCTTCCCTTGACAGAGTCCTGGGATTATACATTGCGAGGTTCAGTTTCCATAGGTGGCCTGTTCTAGTCCAGATATATATATATATATATATATATATATATATATATATATATATTTATATATATATATATATTTATATATATATACAGTATATCTATATATATACAGTATATCTATATATTTCTATATATACCGTATCTTTATGTGTGTATATATATATATATATATATATATATATATATATATATATATATATATATATATATATATATATATATACAGTATATGTATATATGTGTATATATATATATATATATATACAGTATACCTATATATATATATATATATATATATATATATACAGTATACCTATATATATATATATATATATATATATATTTATATATACATATATATACAGTATATCTATATATATATATATATATATATATATATATATATATATTTACCGTATACATATATATATATGTATATATATACAATATTATATATATGTATATGTGTACATGTATATATATATATATATATGTATGTATAAATATACTATATCTATATATATATGTGTTTGTGAGACTTTTAAATATTTCTTTTGTTTTACAAGTGACCAAGACCAAAAAAAATGCAGTTTTTTTGGCATACACACGATCAATCATATTCAAGACTGGCATTCAAATATGTTTTATGCAAAGACAAAAATGTTATGACTGGTGGAGGGATCCCTTTGCAAAGTTTAAAAAATCAAAATCGCAGACAATGATGACTAAAAGCATATAAATGTGTAAATAGTATTATCTGCAACAAGAATGCTGGGCTTTTGCAATATTTCCTAGATGGAATATACATTCTTTTTTTTTTATTTCGTTTCTTGTAAATGAAATATTTGTACTAATATTTTTATATGTCAGTTCATCTTTTTGGGGCATTTTTAAGCTTTAATTTTCCTTCCCAAAAACATATTTTATTGATATATGTTAACTCTCTTTATACTAACTGTTGAACGGTTTAGTATGTATTAACATGATTATTTAATCATGCCTACATAAATATAGATATACTGTGCAATAAGCTTTAATGGTATTGAGAGAGTGTTTTTAAACTCCAAATCCTTTCTGAATAAATGATATACTATTCTTTTGATGGAATATTTTACACTATATTTTGTTTTTAACATTTTCCAAAATCCTTTCTTGAGCTCCCACGTTAAATGATACATGTATGAAATCCTTACATTTATCATAAATACTTTGTTGACATTTAGCAAAAAAAAAAAATCCTTAGGAAATATTTTTTCCAGTAATTGAAATACGTTTTTTCTTTAGATTTAACTCTTCGCCAATATTCCTTTATAAGTATTTTTGTTTGACCTCGATGTGTGTCTCTTATGACAAAAATATATTTTAGCGTTCTTACAAGGTGTATATATCTCTTTCAGAAAAAAAGTTTAAAGGTTTCTCGTAAGAAAAAATTAATAGAATTGTTTTTATAGGATCATGTTCAATTCTAAAGCATTACTAATGGTTTCCTAGAGTTTACGTAAATTGAATCGACGCATTTATTTTCATTTTGATTAATAAGTTGAACCTTTTTTATTTTCACTATTGCAAGTATGAAATACTGCTATAGAAAATATGAATTGAACAAAGTATTGTTTAGTAAATTAATGCACATCATATAGTTTAGAATGCAAGTAGATTTATGTTCTTGTTTGCTGTCAATCTTTTATTAATATGCATTGACTTCAGGTATTTCATAAGTGTGAACATTCATTAAAGCCAGCAATAATAATAATAATTGGTCAATTACCCTTCTGGATTGTTGTGGCCTAATTGGTAACGTCTCTGCCTGGCAATCACGAGACGGGGGTTCAAATCCCGCTCAGACTCGTTAGTTCCTTTAGTTTCTGCAGCCTTACCATCCTTGTGAGCTAAGGATGGGGTGTTTGGTGGAGTCTGTAGGTCTATCTGCTGAATCATCAGCAGCCATTGCCTGGCCCTACATTGGTACCAGCTTGGGTGGAGAGGAGGCTTGGGCGCAGATCATATGATATATGGTCAGTCTCTAGGGCATTGTCCTGCTTGCTAGGACGATGTCACTGTCCCTTGCCACTGTCATTCATGAGTGGCCTTTAAACCTGTAATCATGCACATGCGTAAGTAAGACTTTCCGTCATTGGCATTACTTTGCGAGGTATGATAAGTGGTAGGTATCTTCAGATATAACTGATAAATTTTTTTTTATGAAGTTATAATTGTGGCTTAAGGTTGTAGATAGATTTTAGGTAAATAGATCCAAATAAATATATCTTAAGTGTGGCAGTTAAACAGATATATATACACACTCGCGCACACACAAATATATATATATATATATATATATATACATATACATATATATATACATATATATATGTGTATATATATACATATGTATATATATATATATATATATATATATATATATATATACATACATACATATACTGTATGAAGAGTAACATGGATACGAGAGCTAACTAAAGTAAAGGATATTATAACAGCATGTATGAAAAAGAAATGGACATGGGCAGGATATATAATGCGAATGACAGATAATAGATGAACATTAAAAATAACAGAATGAGTCCCTAGAGATCGGAAGAGAATCAGGGGAAGCAAGAAAGGATGACGACTAAGAAAATCTGCTGCTATAGACTGTTATAGAGAGACCATAGACATGTGCAAGTGGAAGGACATGTCTGAGGCTTCGTCCTGTAGTGGACTAGTTACGGTTGATGATAATATATATATATATATATATATATATATATATATATATATATATATATATATATATATAGATAAATTTATATATATGTATATCATATGTTTTTTAAATTATATATATATATATTATATATATATATATGTATATATATATATATATATATATATATTATATATATATATATATATATATATATATATATATAAATATTTATATATGCATGTATCTTTGTATTTTATAATTTCATATATACGTGTATATGCGTGATTGAAAATACACACGAGAGCGAAATTTCCATGAAATATTTAGACTGCGTCTTTTTAAAGTTCATTAATTTCGTATTGAAATGGGTCATGAAATATTACGTTTGTGAAATTGCAATATAATGCGAAAATTATCATTTACGGGTATTTCATGAAAATTTGCATTTACATATGAATCA
>NC_090759.1:25448918-25453918 GCF_036898095.1 Palaemon carinicauda
AATTTTTGGTAAGTGTGTTTCATATGCATTGATAATTTATATCTTGACGTTTTTTTTAAGAATGGCATCTCCTTAGATTAAGAATGTTGATATACATCATCAGTTGCACTATTTAGTTGTTGAGATTTCATCGCGAGAAATTTTCTTATTTTTTATTATCATCATAATGATCATTATTATTATTATTATTATTATTATTATTATTATTATTATTATTATTAGAAAAGCAAGATGCTATAAGTCCAAGGGCTCTAATAGGGAAAAGTAGCCCAATGAGGAAAGTAAACAAGGAAATAAACTACAAGAGAAGTAATGAGCAATTAGAATAAAATATTTTAAGAGCAGTGACTTTAAAATTGATATTTCATATATAATTATAAAAATTAAAGAAAAAAAAACAAGAAAAGCAATAAGATATCGAATAGTGTGCCCTAGTGTACCCTCAAGCAAGGGAACTCAACCCCAAGCGTTAATGTATGTTTAGTCCTCGATGGCCATTTCAGTTATGACACTTTTTAATAAGGAAATATCTTTCTGGAGGCATAGGGTCTAATATCCTTTTACTGTATTTTTCGATATTTAGTTTAACATTTTATTCGTATTTTTATTGTCTCGAGTCAGAAACGAAAATGCATCCATAGCAGAACATTTCAAACAATCCAAGCATTCATCTCTACTGTTAGTTTTAATAAAACCATATCGGTTTGGTAAAACGTTAGGCCTACCGTAAACGCAATCTACTGCTCTTCGGCGTGTTCCCTATAAAATAGGCTTAGAATTTATTGGGTATAAAATGCCTAAGGGTGTGTTTATGTACTTTTGATTTATTGGTTGCACCAGATGGGTAGAAGTGTTGTTATGCTTAGGTTTGGGGGAGTGGGATTAAATTTATATTGTTTTCTGTACCGCCAGCGTGAGCAAATAAAGTAGCTTGGGCTTGAACAAATGTATTTTTTGGACAAATCTATTTTTGAACAAATGTATTTTTGAACAAATGTATTTTTGGCGGCATACTATGTAATTCATTTTATAAAATGAATATTCCTCATTGTTATTATTGTTGGACAAACTAATTATACGGCGGTCAATATTGACTCGGATTATTATTGATATTATAATTTGGGAGTCGCATTTGCAAATTGACAATTTTCAATGGGTTAAATTTAGTTAATGGTTGTGAGGTTTTTTCGTGTTTGTCTGTTTCAGCGTACATATGAAGTCGTATAGAAAAAAATCATATTTTGTCCTTAAAGAGATATATTGTATGTTTTGTTCTCTACCTTAAAAAAATAGCATCATTTCTAAAGCTATAAAGAAATCTAGCCGTTTGTGATTAAGAGACTGGGTTTTGATGTGAGGTGTTGCGAGATTGTCTTCTAAATATGAACGTTAAAGATTTTTTTCTTTATCTTTTTCATTAACGTCTGTGACTGTATATGTTCTGAAATCTTAATCCTCAATCTTTCCTTTAATCATGTAATCGTCTAAGTTTTATGCATATTTTAGAATATTGATGTTACGGAGGTTATAGTTTTAAAGGAAAGTTTAATTTGTGCTATCGTTATCGTCTCTTCTCTTTCTCTCTCTCTCTCTCTCTCTCTCTCTCTCTCTCTCTCTCTCTCTCTCTCTCTCTCTCTCTCTCTCTTTTTTTTCAATTTTTTTCTAATAAACAGAAAGGGACAATCGTCCCCTCTGCCGGTTGCAATGCATGATTAATTTCTTTGCAATGAGATATATTTTCCTATTTTCCTATACGATTTTAATTTTTCCATATTATGTACGCACGTTCGTATACACTGAAAGTGGGCTGTACAACCGTCTACATTAAAGACATACAAACCCTGTACATATTTTATAATGTAATTACCAGTGTGTTGGTCAACCCAATTTCGTATGTTGCCCAAGCCGGATGAAAAAAAAAGAATACATAACTTAATAAACAAACAAACAAAGTATTACCTCCCTTGTGGTCATTTGTCGGTGCATTTCTTGCGGAGTACTGCTGGCATTATCAAAGGGCATTTACATTTTCCCTTTGGCCCCTGTTTTGCACAGTCTTTTTTTAGCCTTCTGCTGTACATCCTTATCGCTTCCTATTTTCCATTTATCTATGAGAATCTAGTCAACATAATTGATAGGCGTATCCCTTCTCGTGTGCTAAGGTACCGAGTGAAAGACAAACCGTGGTTCAATGATGATTGTAGACGTGCTTATTTGGAGAAGCAGGAGGCCTATCACCTTTGGAAAGGTAACAGATCAGATTTGACCTGGAACAACTATACTCAGCTTCGAGCTTTTTCTCAGAGAGTTTATGCCTCAACTGAAAAGTACAATTTAACCATAAAAGAAACTCTTTCTGGTACAACTCAGGAACATAAATGGTGGTCTACCCTTAAAACTGCACTCTTTGGTGTAGATGCAACAGTTCCTCCTTTACTTAAACCAGATGGCTCAGTCACTCACTGTCCAAAGGAAAAGGCAACCCTTTTGGCTGATGTTTTTGACAGTAAACAGAGTAATGAAAAACTTGAACTTCCTCATTCATGTTTTCCTGAGGCTAAACTAACTAGTTTAGCTTTTCGATCTCGTGAGATTAAAGCTCTGTTGATGGACCTTGATGCTTATGGAGGTGTAGACCCAAATGGTATTTTTCCTTTGTGTTTTATAAAGACAGCAGATTTCTTAGCTCCAAAGTTATCTGTTATTTTGCGAAAGTTAGCAAGAAGAGGAGCTTTTAGCACTTGTTGGAGAATTGGTAATGTTACTCCTCTATGTAAATGTGTTTGTGGTAGCTCAAGTCCCGCTGATTACCGCCCAATTTCCATAACTCCCATATTATCTAAAGTTTTTGAACGTCTTCTGGCAAAACATCTTAATAGGTTTGCTGAAGGTAATCATCTACTCCCTAGTTTGCAATTTGGTTTTCGTAAAGGCCTTGGAGCATGTGATGCTCTTCTTACAATCTCCAATGCTGTACAGAAATCCCTTGATTGTGGTCAGGAAGTTCGTATGATTGGCCTTGATTTTAGTGCTGCCTTTGACCGTGTTAATCATGAGGCCCTTGTTTTCAAACTGAAACAGTTGGGAGTGGGTGGGTCGTTTCTTAGCATTATTACTGATTTTTTAAGTAATAGATCTCAAAGAGTTGTTGTTGACGGGCACCATAGTGAGTATAGGAATGTGATATCCGGTGTTCCACAGGGTAGTGTTCTTGGCCCATTACTTTTCATACTATATACACATGACATGTGGTTTGGCCTAGAAAACAAGCTTGTTGCATATGCAGATGATGCTACTCTCTTTGCATCAATTCCATCCCCAGAATGTAGATCTGGGGGTTGGTGAATCCCTTAATAGAGATTTAGCTAAAATTAGTGCATGGTGCAAATTATGGGGTATGAAGTTGAATCCTAACAAAACTCAAAGTATGATTGTAAGTAGGTCAAGGACGGTGGTTCCTCAACATCCGGATCTCAGTATTGATAATGTTTCTTTAAATTTGTATGACTCTTTCAAAATTTTAGGTGTGATTCTTGACAGCAAATTTACTTTTGAGAAACATTTAAGGTCTGTTTCTTCTTCAATTGCACGAAAAATTGGCTTATTGAGAAAGTCTTTTGAGATTTTCGGTGATCAATCTATTCTGAAGAAGTTTTTTAATTCTTTCATTCTACTTTATTTTGAGTATTGTTCTCCTGTCTGGTCTTCAGCTGCTGATTCTCATCTTAATTTGTTGGACAGAAACTTACGGTCTATTAAATTTCTTATTCCTGATCTAGATATTAATCTTTGGCACCGTCGTTCAATTAGTTCATTATGCATGTTGCATAAGATTTTTCATAACTCTGACCATCCTTTACATTCAGATCTCCCTGGACAATTCTATCCTGTTCGTATTACTAGGCAGGCAGCTAATTCTAATAGCCAGGCCTTTTCCATCATGAGGCTCAATACTACGCAGTACTCTAGAAGTTTTATTCCTGCTGTTACCAAGTTGTGGAATGATCTTCCTAATCGGGTAGTTGAATCAGTAGAACTTCAAAAGTTCAAAGTTGGAGCAAATGCTTTTTTGTTGACCAGGCGGACATGAGCCTTTTTATAGTTTATATATGACATATTTGTTTTTGACGTTGTTAATAGTTTATATATATTATGACATATCTGTTTTGACGTTGTTACTTTTTTTAGAATGATTTATTGTTAATTTGTTCTCTTCATTTATTTATTTCCTTATTTCCTTTCCTCACTGGGCTATTTTTCCCTATTTGAGCCCCTGGGCTTGTAGCATCTTGCTTTTCCAACTGGGGTTGTAGCTTGGATTGTAATAATAATAATAATATTCACGTCTTTCAAGTTCAAATTATCACTGCAACTACGGTGTTATCTCTGTTTCAACCGGGTGTAGTGGAATATACACTACATATTACGTATGATTTGCAACCCCCCTCTCCCCTAGTCATTATTATACGTAAAATATACACTCCCCCAGTCATTATTATACATGTAATTCCCACTCCCCCCCCCCCCCACCCGTTAATGCTATACAGTATTGTGTATTATGTATTCTATAGTTGCTTCCATACATGGTGTTTAGACGAAATTGTATACTTGTTTATATATTTTCCTTACCATATTTATATGCCTTGTAATTTTACCTAACCTAACCTAACCTAACCTTGCTTAAGAGACAATGGTGAATACTGGGCGTTGGAGTGAATATACAATTCACGTAAACTACCATTTCAATGGCTAATGACATTAGTATACTTACAAATCACACAGAAACTAGGGGAGTGCTTATTATACAGAGGGGATGTTTAGTGCACGTATAATAATGACTGGGGGAGTGCAACTCATTTGTATAATAATGACTGGGGAGTCAAAATCCAAGGGAGTGCAAATCATATGTGACACCGGCGTTAAATGGGACCCCTACACAACTCGGGGCCTCTTGGTTGGACCATAAATCTATCCATCCCAAATAGTGTGGGCCTTGATCA
>NC_090759.1:25458918-25461418 GCF_036898095.1 Palaemon carinicauda
ACACACACACACACATATATATATATATATATATATATATATATATATATATCTCGTCTAAATAGGATAATCTCTTCAGCAACTCTCACAGATTGGTTGTGTATGAGAGAGAGAGAGAGAGAGAGAGAGAGAGAGAGAGAGAGGAGAGAGAGAGAGAGAGAGAGAGAATTGGGGGTGGATACTACACAGCATTTAGTTGCTCAGTCCCTCTTTATAACTGATTAATAATGGATGAACCTCCGTGTACTAAAATTTTCCCCTAGAGAAGGCTCATCAGCAGTGTGTCATATCCCCACATATATAATGCACCAATCGCCTATTTCTTACATGCATTCTATGGCTTCATTTCAAAAACGTATCTTAACCTTTGACTTTTATCTGTCAACACTTCTGAAATAATATATTTCTATTCAAAGATGCTTGGCTTTTTCATTACGATTTTAAGATTTAAGGTGTAGCCATCTTTCTTGAAAGACTTTTAAAATTTTTAATTTAATTCTGTTTATAATTTATTTCATATCTACCAGGTTGTTTCGTGTTTATTTTCTTTCTAAATCTACCGATTTTCATCTTCAGATGCTTTCAGGTATGAGACTTAATTTCGTGTAACATTCATTGACTAAAAATTTATTCCTTTCCCTTATTCTCTTTCTTCTCTAATTCCCGTTTTATTAAGTCGCCGGAATCCTGTAAAGGTTTAAAGGCCACACATGAATGGCAGAGGCAAGGGACAGTGGCATTGCCCTATTGAGCAGGACAATGTCCTAGAGACTGACCATATATACATATGATTATCGTCCAAGCCCCTTCGCCACCCAAGCTAGGACCAAAGAGGGCCAGGAAATGGCTGCTGATGACTTAGCAGATAGGCCTCTAGGCTCTCCCAAACCTCCCATCCTTAGCTCACAAGGATGGTGAGGTTGCAGCAACCAAAGAAACCAACGAGTTTGAGAGGGACTCGAACCTCAGTCTGGCGTTCACCAGTCAGGGACGTTACCACATCGGCCACCACCACCCGCATAGATTAGATTCTTTCAGTGGTTTTAAATTAATTTTTCCTTTCATTATCGGAGAGTTCATCGCTTGTTTCTATATAATTTCTATTAGAAAGAAGCAAAAGATTTAATTTAAAAGAAACTGAGCGATATTTCAAAAATAACATTTGTATTTACGATATTAGCATTTATTTAGCATCGCCTAATAAAAATTTGATAGTATGATTATATGAGATTTCATGCAAGTATTCCATGTCCTTAAGAATATTTGATGAAATTATTTCCCAGGTATGTTACATTTATACTAAGCCTGTGGCTTATTCATCTAACATGAAAGGAAAAATATAAAAGAGAGTGAACATAATACATAACTGGTCATGGCACAAAGAACACGGCGGTAATTATTTTTTCTGATGGAGTTCTAGATAAAAGCCCAACTATTTTTTTTATTCAGATTTTGAAATATAAAATGCCAAAGAAATGGAATTTTGCCCTGAATCTCATTGGATATATATATATATATATATATATATATATATATATATATATATATATACTGT
Organism: Palaemon carinicauda; assembly: GCF_036898095.1. Classification (NCBI taxonomy): domain Eukaryota; kingdom Metazoa; phylum Arthropoda; class Malacostraca; order Decapoda; family Palaemonidae; genus Palaemon; species Palaemon carinicauda. Next base: position 25,460,474 of record NC_090759.1, read on the forward strand.
ATATGATATAATATATAATAGATAAATAGTATATATATATATATATATATATATATATATATATATATATATACATATACATATATGTGTATATATATATATATATATATATATATATATATATATATATATATATATATATATATATATTATATATATATATATATAATTCAAATAAAGTTGGGTGACATATCAAGTTAAATTAATGCTGCTGATCTAGTCTCACTCACGAAATCTTCGCTTTGAATTGGGACAAGCTATAAATCTTGAATCTATTTTGAGGGAAAAACAAAGAAGCTTTTCCTTTCCAATGGGATTCAAACCTAAAAGAATTCCAAAAAAATTCGATTTGCTGCCTTACCATCAATATTGTCACAAGTGTTAAGAATTTATTCCAGGTCATACTAGTAAATTATGTTATACCTTTACAGTAAGTTTTAAATAATGTATTTAAACTAGAATAGACCCAAAGTATGTATTACATCTTTGTTGTGACGCATCACTAATGTTAAAACATACCAATTATGAAAGATTAAAAATTGCATCTGTCATTGATAATGATTAATGCTCCTATCATTCTTATGTAATATTTCGGGTTGTGTTGACTTAATAGTAACGTCTCTGACTAGCGATCGCCGAACTAGGGTTCGAGTCCTTCTCAAGCTCGTAAGTTTCTTGTATTGTCTGCAACCTCACCATACTTGTTAGCTGAGGAAGGGATGTACCTATCGAGTCTTCAGTAGCCATTGCCTGACCCTCCCTGGTCCTAGCTTGTATTGAGAGGGGGCTTGGGCGCTGATCATATGCATATGTGGTCAGTCTCTAGGGTACTGTCAATGTCCTTGCCTCTACCATTCATGAGTGACTTTTAAACCTTAATGCATAGGTTCCGACGAATTACAAAGTCCCTTTTATGATGTGACCTTACCTAATACAGAAGTTGCC
>NC_090759.1:25468918-25476418 GCF_036898095.1 Palaemon carinicauda
GTGAAAGTTTTGATGAAAACTAAGATGTTCTTATACAGGTAATCTGACTCTTTAAAGAAACCTTATCCTAGATTTTCATAATAGCTGATCTTACCCTTTGATATAAGCCTCATCTACGTTATCCAACTGATGATGTTAATGTCTATTACGCAAACTGATATAATAAAATCACTTTCTCTTCCTCAGATCGAATATCACCATTAGACAAACACTCAGGAGTGTCAAGACATATTTTTATTCCCAGCCCTGTCGTACAATCGCTTTGCAGAATGACAGCTAAAGATTTAAAGAACGCTCATGAATGGCAGAGGAAGGGACAGTGACATTGCCCTATCAAGTAGGAAAATGCCCTAGAGACTGACCATATTAAATATGATCAGCGCCAAAGCCCCCTCTCCACCCAAGCTAGGACCCAGGAGGGCCAGACAGTGGCTGCTGATGACTCAGCAGATAGAACTATGGGCTTCCCCAAACCCCACATCCTTAGCTCACAAGGATGGTGAGGTTGCAGGGACTCGAACCCCAGTCTGGTAATCACCAGACAAGGACGCTACCACCAGGCCACCAAAACCCTTTGATTTGGGTCACTTGTATTCTCATTTTGTCTGTTTAATTTGTTGTCTGTATATGATTTCTCACAAGCTTATTAATCCATTTTTTATTGTTGGGTTTTTATTATGGGTTGAAGGGGCTTATTGGAAGCGTCCGTTCCTGGCCTTCTGCTGGACTGTGTTTCCAGACCTACTCAAGCTCGATAGTTTCTTGTAGTGTCTGCAACCTCACCATCCTAGTGAGGTAAAGGTGATGGGTTTAGGGAAGCCAATAGGTCTACCTGCTGAGTCATCAGCACCCATTGTCTGGCCCTACCTGGTCCTAGTTCCGGTGAACAGGGGTCTTGGGCATATGAATATACGGTCATTCTTTAGGACTTTGTCCTGCTAGGACATTGTCACTGTTCCGTGCCTCTACCATTCATGAGCGGCCTTTAAGATATTTTAAGAGTTATCTATGTTATTATTATTATTATTATTATTATCATTTTTATTATTATTATCATTATTATTATTATTATTATTTGTGAAGCTGCAACCCTAGTTGGAAAAGCAGGATGCCATAAGCCCAGGGGCCCCACCAGGGAAAATAGCCCAATGAGGAAAGGAAACAAGGAAATAAACCAATTTCAAGAGAAGTAATAATGAATGAAGATCTGGATGCTGATCCAGGATGGTCATAGGTGATGGCAAAGGGATTCTTTCACTAGAGCTTCCCTGTTTCAAATTACCTTAGGTTGATTTTTCTCAGTAAGAAGGATGGTTCTCTTTAGCTCATCTTATAATTACAGTAATGATTGCTGTCTGGTTGCTTCCTCAAAATTCTTCACCTACGAACTTTTTGTCATTGATTGATGTATACCAATCTATTTTTCTACGTTGAAGCCTACTCTTACACTTTAAAGGTTTAAAGGCCGCTCATGAGTGGCAGAGGCAAAGGACAGTGACATTGCCCTATCAAGCAGGAAAATGCCCTAAAGACTGGCCATATTACATATGATCAACGCCCAAGCGCCCTCTCCACCCAAGCTAATACCAAGGAGGGCCAGGCAATGGCTGCTGAAGACTCAGCAGATAGACCTATAGGCTCCCCCAAACCCCATATCCTTAGCTCACAAGGATGGTAAGATTGCAGCGACCAATGAAACTAACGAGGTTGAGCGGGACTCGAACCCCAGTCTGGCGTTCACCAATCAGGTACGTTACCACATCGGCCACCATAACCATCTTCTAGTTCTGGGACCCCCACCCCACCACACCTTTTGCTACTGGTCCCCATAAAGTATGTAGTAAGGAGGGTACCTTGGTCCTTGCTTTGTGACGATACGTAATGTAGCCTATATTGAAGTCAGTTTAGACTGCTATTGCGTAGATATGAAAATTGTATTAATTTCAAATATAAAGTTTTACGGAATCGCAATTCATATTATTATTATTATTATTATTATTATTATTATTATTATTAGAAGCTAAGATATAACCCTAGATGGAAAAGCAAGATGCTATAAGCCCATGGGCTTCACCAGGGAAAAATAGCCCAATGAGGAATGGAAACAAGGAAATAAACAATCAAAAATAAAATATTTTATGAACAGTAACAGCATCTGAAATAGATCTTTCATATATAAACTATAAAAACTTAAAGAAAAAAAAAACAAGAGGAAGATAGATAAGATAGAACAGCGTGCCTGAGTCTACAGGTGTATGCATTATTGATGGCATAGTGCAATTAATGTAAAAGAAACGAAGACGTCTTGTTTTCTTTTTTTTTCATTCCTTTACTTTAAGAAAAAATATATGGTGTAGAGATTTACATGAAGCGAATTACTTTATTTAAGTAATTTACATATTTATTGACTTGTTTAAACATAAGCTCACTCCTTTATCTCTCTCATACGATATCGTACACTTTGGTACTTAATCCTTAGAACATTACTTTTTTTATTGAATTGAATTAAATTCTGTTTATGATTTCATCGAGCTGAGTAAATTTAGTTTCCATCTCTATAACTTTCTTTTTTAATACACAGTCAAGTCAAAATCAAAGAAAACTTTTATTGAAATTCATTATAGCTTTTGGCTTTCATTATATTTTATTTAGGTATCTATCAAGCCTCTCTCTCTCTCTCTCTCTCTCTCTCTCTCTCTCTCTCTCTCCTCTCTCTCTCTCTCTCTCTCTCTCTCTCTCTCTCTGCGGATGGATTAAAAAGTCTTTGAGACATCCAAAAATCCTTGTAACTCACTCTCTCTCTGCGTCAATGACCTTAGATGCCACGATGCCTCATCTCTCTCTCTCTCTCTCTCTCTCTCTCTCTCTCTCTCTCTCTCTCTCTCTCTCTCTGCGGATGGACTAAAAAGTCATTGAGACATCCAGAATCCTTGTAACTCTCTCTCTCTCTCTCTCTCTCTCTCTCTCTCCCTCCTCTCTCTCTCTCTCTCCTCTCCTCTCTCTCTCTCTCTAGGCGTCAATGACCTTAGATGCCACGATGGCCTCATCTCTCTCTCTCTCTCTCTCCTCTCTCCTCTCTCTCTCTCTCTCTCTCTCTCTCTCTCTCTCTCTCTTTCTCTCTCAATATATCATCTCAAAATTTTAATATACTCAATATGAACAGTAACATTAATTTCACAAATAAAAATTACGATACGAATGCGAGTGATAAAAAGAATATCAAGCCGGAGGAATCCAAAAAAAAAAAATTCTCTTTATTAATTTGCGTGGGACGTCAGATCAATTTGTGGTCGCTATTTTATAGGTTCTTTATTGGCATTCCAATTTAGCTGACAACGACATTAAAAAATACGTTAAAAACGATGGACGAGGGGAAAAAATCAGCTTTTGTCTCGTCAATTATCTCCTCTTGTCATCGGCTGTGTGTAGATGCCCGTTTTGGTTTGTTTTCCTTTATTATTATTATTATTATTATTATTATTATTATTATTATTATTGTTGTTGTTGTTGATATTATCATCATTATTATTATTGATATATTATTGTTGTTGTTATTATTATTATTATTATTATATTATTATTATTATTATTATTATTATTATTATTATTATTATTATTATTAGCTTGTTGGAAAAGTAGGATGCTCTAAACCCAAGGCCCCAACAGGGAAAGATAGCCCAGCGAGGAAAGGAAACAAAGAAAAATAATATATTTTAAGAACCAGTTTCCATGTTCGCTTGTTTCTGCTCATATTTCCCATTTTTTGTTGAAAGATTTTATTTCTATGTTGAGCCTGTTACAGAATGCAGAACAGTTTGCGATAATTTTCTGCCAAAAAACATTTATTTTTATTCATGAGGATATGGAGGGTAGCATTTAGTATTAACAAAAGCAGCACTGGTATTATTATTATTATTAGTAGTAGTAGTAGTAGTAGTAGTAGTAGTAGTAGTAGTAGTAGTAGTAGTAGTATTGTTATTATTACTACGATTATTATTATTATTATCATTATTATTATTATTATTATTATTATTATTTGCTAGGGGTACAACCATAGTTGGAAAAGCAGGATGCTATAAGCCCAAAGGGCTTCAACGGGGGAAAATAGTCCAGTGAGGAAAGGAAATAAACTACAAGAGAGGTAATGAAAAATATACTGTAAAATATTTTAAGAACAGTACCAACATTAGAAGAGATCTTTCATCTATAAACATAAAAACTTTAAAAAAAATTCAAGAGGAAGAGAAATAAGATAGAAAAGCGTGCCCGAGTGTACCTTCACGCAAGAGAACTCTACCCCAAGACAATAGAAGACCGCGGTATAGAGGCTTTGGCACTACCTAAGAATAGAGAACAATGGTTTGAATTTGGCGTGGCCTTCTCCTAGAAGAGCTGCTTACCATAGCTAGAGTCTCTTCTACCCTATTCAAGAGGATAGCAGCTAATGAAACAATTATAGTTGCAGTAGTTAACCTCTTGAGTAAAGAAAAATTGTTGGAATACTATTTTTTTATTAGAGATTAATGACGTGAAATATCAGCGTTTAAAGCTACTAATTAGCTATACCAGGTTCATCTTGAGTAAAGAAAAATTGTTGGAATACTATTTTTTTCATTAGATATTAATGACGTGAAATATTAGTGTTTAAAGCTACTTATTAGCTATACCAGGCTCATTGAGTAAAGAAGAATTGTTGGAATACTATTTTTTTTTATTAGAGATTAATAACGTGAAATATCAGCGTTTAGAGCTATTAAAATAGCATTATCAGATTCATCTTGTAATATTGTTATCGGTAATAGGTATCGTATCTAAATGTGACTGACGAAACTCTTCTGCGGTTTATGGTTTCCAAAATAAGTTACCTTTCTTTCTCTTTGTCTTGAAGCTCGTAATTTAAAAATAATTAAGTGATAATTCTGGAAGTGAAGCTTAATGACCATCAATATTCTGGATACCTAATAAATATTAGCATATCTTCGATGATTTACGTTATCTACAAAACTCGGTAAATTTGAATGCAATTATACGTCGTCTGTATTTCTATGAACAGCTCCTTCATTATACAGTACACATATATATATATATATATATATATATTTATATGTGTGTGTGTGTGTGTGTGTGTGTATATTATATATATATATATATAATATTATATATATATATATATATATATTTATATTATATATATATATGTGTGTGTGTGTGTGTGTATTATAGATATATAGGGATGTGCTTGAGGTACTCTGCAAATATATGTATATGCAAGTGTATCGATCACTGCTGGGTGTATTCATGCGTAAAGCTTTCCCTTATTTTTATTTATGGAGACTTAACTCTTCATTGCATTATCTTCAACATAATCATTAATTTCTTCAACAACCTCATGCAGCTGTTTTTATCTGTTATCACAGAGACAAGTAAGGAAACCTCCTTGAAAAGCACGACTTTCTCAACTATCTCTCTCTCTCTCTCTCTCTCTCTCTCTCTCTCCCTCCTCCTCCTCTCTCTCTCCTCTCTCTCTCTCTCTCTCTCTCTCTCAGTTCTAGATTTCCTTTGTTCTTCATCATTGTCCAATTATAATCTATTCCACTTAGTAAAAGGTATTTAGTTGTTTAATGTTTATGTTCTCTCTCTCTCTCTCTCTCTCTCTCTCTCTCTCTCTCCTCTCTCTCTCTCTCTGCTTCCTTGGGGGGGAAAACTGAAATATAAAAATAAGCGAAGCGGCAACTTAGATTTGGGTAAAGTTTCCGATATTGGTTTAGCATAAATTTGCACTCGAAAGAAGAGATATAAGATATATAGATATACGTTTTGGGCTCTCTCGGTCTCTGGCTGTCACTGTGAGAGTGGGTGGCATTTGCGAATGTGTGTCGGACAGAAGGAAAACAAGGAGGTTAACGTTAAAGGAAAAAATAGAAGAGAATTAAAAACGATAAGACGAGGAAGGAGGAGAAGGAAGAAGAGCTTTATTTTCTGATGCTAAGGATTGCGTTAATTTTTATATTAATTTTTATTATTATTATTATTATTATTATTATATTAGTATTTAAATGAGATTAACCACCCCACTGAGTCAAGTTTGACCCTTACAGAGCTGCCCTATTAAATTCGGGAATAAAAATTTATATTATATTAATACACAATAAATTGATAAAAGGAAATATCTATTAAATGAAATGGATAAGGAAATAGATAATGGGGTAAAAATGTGTGATTAATGGAAATTTAAATATATATAAAACCTGTTTTTTAAAGCGTTTAATTCCTAAAAACGGAGACATTCTCAGTCCAATAAAGGTCAATAAAACTTTTCCCACTAAAACAGAAATCTCTCTCTCTCTCTCTCTCTCTCTCTCTCTCTCTCTCTCTCTCTCTCTCTCTCTCTCTCTCTCTCTCTCTCTCTCTTAAAAACTTTACAGTCTCTAAAAATATGCTTTATAGTTATAAATACAGTAACACTCATTGCACCTGGGAACTGCTTCAAAAGGTGAAAACATCAACTACTCGTGCCTCAGTTTTGTGACCTATACGCAATATTATTATTATTATTATTATTATTATTATTATTATATTATTATTGTTATTATTATTATTATCATTATTATTATTATTATTATTATTATTATTAATGATAATAATTGCTAAGCTACGTCCCTAGTTGGAAAAGCAGGATGCTATAAGCCCAGGGGCTTCAACAGGGAAAATAGCCCATTGAGTAAGTGAAACAAGGAGAAATGAAATATTTTAAGAACAGTAACATTGAAATATACATCTCCTATATAAACTATAAAAACTAACAGAACAAAGGGGAGAGAAATAAGATAGTAGAGTGTCCCCGAGTGTACCCTCAAGCAAGCCCTTTTTTCTTTTGCACTGAAGATTCCCATGTGTTAAAACTAATTTGGTACGTCTTTGTTTTTGTATCGAAGATTCCCATGTGTTAGAATTACTTTAGTACGCCTTTGTTTTTGTACTGAAGAATCGCATGGAGAAACAATTGTCTTTATTTCTCTTAACTTATTTTCAGCCAATTTGTTATTCCACCGAGCTCACTATTTTTAGCTCTAAATGCTTTAAATGGGATATGTAATCTTTCACGGGTATTTTAAAAGCTTGTGTTGGTAAGTCGACTGAGGATTTAGCTGCAGCGTCCGCTTTTCCATTACCCAAACATGGGCAGGAGTGCAACGTATTTTGTATTAACCCCACGGGACTAGAACATGTAAAGGAGCTCTTTTATTTTCAGTGCCAATTGATTCTTATAAGTTTAACCCTTTAGGGCTATTATGGCGCTTCTTGAAGCAGTATAAATCACTAACTTATGATTCGCCTTATCATCAATTGTTTTGATAATCTCAATTGCTAATATAATGGCTGATAGTTCTCGTGTAAATACTGATGTTTTAGGGGTTCCGATTTCAGTTCCACTTTCATTATATTTAAGGCTCACCAGAACGTCAGGCAGACAAGCGCAACCCCCCACTGTGGTGTCCA
>NC_090759.1:25483918-25486727 GCF_036898095.1 Palaemon carinicauda
ATCGTTTCGTAATAGATTTTTTTTCCGGTAAAAGAATGTTCCTTTTGTCTGATTTTGTATTGGATATTTTTTTTTCACCTTTTTGTAGCATTTCATGTATGTGTGCTAAATGTCTATTTAAATACATACACATGCATGTATAGCTTAGTATGATAATATTTTAATGTTCATATGCTATATACTGTCAAGCCAAAGTATTTTGTATCTATCTACATACCTATCTTCAGTATCTATTTATATATATGTATGTGTATATATATATATATATATATATATATATATATATATATATATATATATATATATATATGTATGTATGTATGTATGTATATGTGTGTGTATATATTCATATATATATATATATATATATATAGATATATATATATATATATATATATATATATATATATATATATTTCATAAACCCTTTTTTCCTGTGAAGTAGGGGAACTCCATAGTTGCAACGCCTTAAAAAAATCAGCAAATCTCAAAGAGAGAGGTTTTTGCTACCCAGATATCATTTAATGCCCCCCTATCGCTGCAAACGTTTTTACATTAGTGTCGATTAATAATAAGGCTCAGATTAGGAATTGTACCACGGACCTGGTGAAAGGTGATTAAAGTTGAGGGCGGTGAAAACTTTGCCGTCTTCGAGAGTATTTTATTTACACCATTGGACTTTTCAGAGCAATTCCATTGAAAGGGTTATAAGGTGCAAGACATAAAACTAAATTCAATTACCAAATAAATATAAAAATATTAGATATTTAGTATAAATTTGTAGGTCCATATCTAAGTTTTAAATGAAGCAAGATCGGATATGTTCTTATTTATCAAAATTCATACCAAGAAACAGCGCTCAAAGACCTGAGACGAAGACGAGTTGGTATATTGTAAACCAATCTGAACTCCCACATTAATCACTTTCATAGGAGTTTAGGTATGATTGGAATCAATAGAGAATCAATGTTAAGTTTGGACGCTTCATTAACCTTCAAGTGGTTTAGAGTGGTTTTTGTTTTGTTATCCGAAACAGTAGGACGTAGACTATGCCTCATCCTTGTTTGTTATTATTTTCTTATTGCTGCTGTATATACGACGTATTACGGAGGGGTATAACACCATAGACCACGTGAAATGAGATTTCTTAGAACCCGTTTCCTAGATTGGGCCGTTAGAGAATCATCGAAAATTTAGGAGAATCGAAGTAAAAAGAATAGTACCATGGTCTCTCACTCTCATGGGTTAAAGTTCTCTTGCTTGAGGGTACACTCGGGCACACTATTTTATCTAGTTTCACTTCCTCGTGTTTTGTTAAAGTTTTTATATTTTATATAGGAAATATATGTTAAGGTGATGTTGCTGTTCTTAAAATATTTTATTTTTTCTTGTTTCCTTCCCTTTTCCAACTAGGGTTGTAGCTTAGCAAGTAATAATAATAACAACAACAACAATAATAATAATAATAATAATAATAATAATAACGTTCCTATTTTCCATCACGATGAAAAGAGATGAACGGTTTTGGCATATGTGTGATGGAAAATATTTTTGATATAAAAACTCTGCCTACTGGAAGGTGCTTGGGATCAAGAATTTGTTGCTCGGTGTCATTTTCAGTGATGTTATTTTAATGTAACTTATAAATTTTGTGTCGATAATTATCTTGCAGTTAAGATATGAAGGACGATGCGTGTCAATTTTGTTTCCTCCGACATTCCTATTGACATTTTGTAGATTACAAAGCCAGACATTTTGAAAAAAAATTTGATTCTCATTTACTGTGAGAGTTCGGGATCAACAAAAGTGAGACTTTAGGCCTAACGGAAATTAAATAATTAGTTACTTTCATCCATCTCTGGCGTGGAATCCGATATAATACGCTTACTTTTGCCTCCCTTTCCGTTTCGTCTTCTTTTGATGTTCGGTGTCTCTTTGTTTCGCCAAAGTAATGAAGGTTTTCTCCGGATGCCTTAATTTGTTTGATCTTTTTTTTTTCTTCTTCTTTTTTACTCTCTTAGAGGGTTAATTGTGTTTTATGTTCATTGTTCATGTACATATTATTTACGTTTTAATGATTGTTCAATAATTTTTATGTACTTTCTCAAAGGGTTAATGGTATTCATATTCATTGTACATGTACATATTTATGTTTTAATACTTGTTTTCAATAACTTTTATGCCCTTTCTTAAAGAGTTAATGGTGTTTATGTTAATTGTTCATGTACATATTATTTATATTTCAATGCTTTTTTTTCAATAACTAATGTTTGACCTGTCATCATTAGTCTTTTTAAACGTTTTAATCTCGCCATGTTGATATCGGAAATATTATTCACAGCTATATTCAGGGCCGATGCTATCATATTAGTTAGACCTTATTAGGTTTACAACCCTTCAAAAGCTTCCCTCGCAGACGCGTAGAGAGAGAGAGAGAGAGAGAGAGAGAGAGAGAGAGAGAGAGAGAGAGAGAGAGAAAATTACCAGTTACAAAACCTAATCAATTAATTTTAGTACCGATGTTTTCATAGACCTGATTAGGTATATTACCCTTCAAAAGCTTCTCCTACAGACGCGTAGAGAGAGAGAGAGAGAGAGAGAGAGAGAGAGAGAAATACCAGTAACAAAACCTAATCAATGAATTTTAGTACCGATGTTTTCATAGACCTGATTAGATATATAACCCTTCAAAAGCTTCTCCTACAGACGCGTAGAGAGAGAGAGAGAGAGAGAGAGAAATACCAGTAACAAAACCTAATCAATGAATTTTAGTACCGATGTTTTCATAGACCTGATTAGGTATATAACC
>NC_090759.1:25487227-25494727 GCF_036898095.1 Palaemon carinicauda
AACGGGAGCAGATTATAATGCCCAGAAAACACCAGAGACGACAGTTAGGCACTTTGAAGAAAAGAAGTTAGAGAAACTGTCAGATCTGTTAACACTGATTCACTATTGCCATTCATCTTTATAATTATAAATTTAATAATTTCAATAATTTTGATAATTTTGTTAATTACTCATTGCTCCTGAAATATTTTGGAATATGGAACTTCGATCGAGAGAGAGATAGGCATAGGGACTGATAAGGTATTAGATTATTTTTTTTAATCTGGCACAGGAATGTCCATAAAAAGACCATATATATATTTTTTAATCTGCTGATTGGATGTCGAGAGAGAATTTATTTTATGAATTTCTGAGTAGAGAGAGAGAGAGAGAGAGAGAGAGAGAGAGAGAGAGAGAGAGAGAGAGAGATTTTAGGAAATCATATTAGTTACGAATGCTCTTTTAAACTATTCTACGAACTCACACACGTATATATACATAGAATTACGTGTGTAAGTACGTGGTATGAATTAAAAGCGTATATGTGACTAATTTTCTAAAATTCTCTCTCTTTTTCTCTATATATATGTGTATATATATACGTGTAAATATGGAGTATATGTACGAGATATTTATACATATTTATATTTAATTATATATATTTGCTGTTTTATTTTTTTATTTGGAAAGAATTATTCATGAAGGATACAGTCTTCAGGTTTTTCAGCAAATGTAAATACGAGGTTTCTAGCCTCATGATTAGATTGTTGGATAGATCCACTCAGAGATGCGAATTCAAAATTTATCTATTTTAAATGTTTCAGAAAACCAACTTTAAGTGCAGTATGGGGTCTTTTGAGTGTACTCTAAATTTCTCTCTGGTGATTGATGATTTTCATTACACTGGGTGGAGGTATCTCGTTTAATAGATGGGTTTTTTTTTTGTTTTTTTTTTTTTTTTGCAAAATGTTGCGTTGAAACTAGAAATCCAGTCATTTTGTTTTTAAATGTGAAAGCAATTTTCTTTTAGGTAAAAACACAAGGTCAACTTCCTCATAAAATATAGATAGATAAATTAATGAGTTAATAGTTTTATCTAATTGAGTAATAAGAAGATACCATCTCTGGATAGATATTAGGAATCTAAGTATAGATTATAAAGGAAAGTTCTTGTGTTGAGAAAAGTTTAGGAGTAAGGAGTAAATAAATACATGATTGATGGTTGTTTCAGTTGTGACTTATTTGTTAATCATTCCACAAATATATTTTTCATTTAACTCTTAAAGTATATCCTTGCAATTATAACTGGCTTCGGGAAAATATGCAAGATATCATATTTCCTGTTTTTTTTTTTTTTTTTTTTTTTTTTTTTTTAAATGAGGATTATTTGAAAGTTTCAGATAATATACATCATGATTAACAAGATATGACCACTTATTTTGTGATGCATCTTAACTAAGCTAATTAAGTTAGCTATGGTAAGCAGCTCCTCTTGGAGAAGGACACTCCAAAATCAAACCATTGTTCTCTAGTCTTGGGTAGTGCCATACCCTCTGTACCATGGTCTTCCACTGTGTTAGGTTAGAGTTTTATTTTGCTTGAGGGTACATTCGGGCACTCTATTCTATCTAATTTCTCTTCTTTTTGTTTTGTTAAACTTTTTTATAGTTTATATGGGAAATATTTATTTTGATATAATTACTGTTTCCTTTCCTCACTGGGCTATTTTCCCTGTTGGAGCCCCTGGGCTTATAGAACACTGCTTTTCCAACTAGGGATGTAGCTTAGTAAGTAAAAATAATAATAATAATAATAATAATAATAATAATAATAATAATAATAATAATAATAATAATAATAATTAGTTACACTGTTCGTATGTTCCGCTCAACAGGAATGAATTATTGGATAAAAAAAGTGAATAGAAGAAACAGAAAATGGTCCATAAATGTCAAGTTCGAAGAAGAAATTCCGAAACAAAAACGAGCTAAAAGAAACAAATCTAACCGGCACTATTGGAAAAAGGTCGAAAACGTAGTAGAAAAAGAATGTGCGAAAAAAAAAACAACTGAAACCGAACTAGGGGAGAGACAGAATCTATGTCTTGAATATGTTTGCAATTTTTTATATATTGTGTTATTTTGTTGTTTACGTTTTATATGGAATAAGTGATTGATTTCATATTTAAATCATCCTGCCGTTTGTATTGTAGCATCAAATTGCGTAAAATTCACAATAGCACGCTGAAATTATATGTGTTAAACCCGTAGAGTTCTACCAAAATTCCGGCTCTTCATTCAATTCGGTTTCAACCTGGTTATTTTTTTTTTTAATGATAGTTTGAAAATTTTCTAAATTGTTAATAATCTCTCGCTAAGGAAAATATAATATATTATGGATTATAAATGATTCATAGAAGTATATTTTTTTTCTTTTTTTCCAAATGCTACATGTTAAAATTAGATTTTATTTTTCCATTATGGATTGAACACTAGCTTTACTTCATATCTGAAGAAATAAATTTTCATTGCATTTTCATTACTATTTCAAAATTTCGTAATCCCATCCATTGCCATTTGAAAAACATCATAGCCATCAAATGAGTGAATAAATCCGCAATGCCATACGAAGAAAATCAATAATTTAAAAAGGCCTTGAATTATATATTAAGCAATATTTGGCTACCTTCAGTTCCCAGAGTTCCATTCGACTTCAGGATTATATTGATACTTTTTATTAGAAGATAAAGCGTTATATCTGGACTAAACCAAAATAAGATACCTTATTGATCGTTGCTTCCCATTCATCAATATCATCATCATCATCATCTCCTCCTACGCATATGGCCGCTAGTCGTCTCCATCTTGAGCTCTTGGGTTGTTGTGGCCTGATTGGTAAAGTCTCTGCCTGGTGTTTGCCAGTCAGGGGTTCGATTCCCGCTCAGACTCGTTAAGTTCATGTAATGTCTGCAACCTACCCATCCTCATGAGGTAAGATTGGGGGGGGTTTGGGGGAGCCTATAGGTCTATCTGCCGAGTCATCAGCACTCATTGCCTGGCCTTCCTGGTCGTAGTTTGGGTGAAGAGGAGGCTTGGTCGCTGATCAATATAATATATTGTCAGGACACTAGGGCATTGTCCTGCTTTCTAGGGCAATGTCACTGTTCCTTGCCTTTGCCATTCATGAGCGGCCTTTAAACCTTTAAACTTCTCCATTCATCATCTCTACTTCACGCTTCATAGTCCTCATCTATGTAGGACTGGGTCTTCGAACTCTTCTATTGCCTTGTTAAGCCCAGTTAAAACGTTTGGTGAACTAATCTCAAGTCAATATTGTCCAGTTGGTGAATTCAGGGTTCAAGGTTTCTTTTCGAAGTACCCGTAATTGTTTTTCTCAGATGGCATAATCTTGAAGAGGCAGGTCTGACGGAAGTTTACCTCAGGTCGTGTAGAATAAAGATTTAACTGAAGCTTACCTCAGGTCATGTAGAATAAAGATCTGACTGAAGTTTAGCTCAGGTCGTGTAGAATAAAAGTCTGACTGAAGTTTACCTCAGGTCGTGTAGAATAAAAGTCTGACTGAAGTTTACTTCAGGTCGTGTAGATTAAAGGTCTGACTGAAGTTTACCTCAGGTCGTGTAGAATAAAGGTCTGACTGAAGTTTACCTCAGGTCGTGTAGAATAAAAATCTGACTGAAGTTTACTTCAGGTCGTGTAGATTAAAGGTCTGACTGAAGTTTACCTCAGGTCGTGTAGAATAAAGGTCTGACTGAAGTTTACTTCAGGTCGTGTAGAATAAAAATCTGACTGAAGTTTACTTCAGGTCGTGTAGAATAAAAATCTGACTGAAGTTTACTTCAGGTCGTGTAGATTAAAGGTCTGACTGAAGTTTACCTCAGGTCGTGTAGAATAAAGGTCTGACTGAAGTTTACTTCAGGTCGTGTAGAATAAAGGTCTGACTGAAGTTTACTTCAGGTCGTGTAGATTAAAGGTCTGACTGAAGTTTACTTCAGGTCGTGTAGAATAAAGGGTCTGACTGAAGTTTACTTCAGGTCGTGTAGAATAAAAATCTGACTGAAGTTTACTTCAGGTCGTGTAGATTAAAGGTCTGACTGAAGTTTACCTCAGGTCGTGTAGAATAAAGGTCTGACTGAAGTTTACTTCAGGTCGTGTAGAATAAAGGTCCGACTGAAGTTTACTTCAGGTCGTGTAGAATAAAGGTCTGACTGAAGTTTACTTCAGGTCGTGTAAAATAAAGGTCCGACTGAAGTTTACTTCAGGTCGTGTAGAATAAAGGTCTGACTGAAGTTTACCTCAGGTCGTGTAGAATAAAGGTCTGACTGAAGTTTACTTCAGGTCGTGTAGAATAAAGGTCTGACTGAAGTTTACCTCAGGTCGTGTAGAATAAAGGTCTGACTGAAGTTTACCTCAGGTCGTGTAAAATAAAGGTCTGACTGAAGTTTACCTCAGGTCGTGTAGAATAAAGGTCTGACTGAAGTTTACTTCAGGTCGTGTAAAATAAAGGTCTGACTGAAGTTTACCTCAGGTCGTGTAGAATAAAGGTCTGACTGAAGTTTACTTCAGGTCGTGTAGAATAAAAGGTCTGACTGAAGTTTACTTCAGGTCGTGTAGAATAAAGGTAATTCCCGGGTTGAGTGAAAGTTAATTCAAGATTGGAGGACATGAATAGAATTGATTTATTGATGAATTATTATTATTCATTTGTATGATTAAACAACTGAATTATAAAAAAGAAAATGTCAAGGAAAAATTAATCAGTTACAATGTAGATAAGTATATACGTATTATACTTAATCGAACAGCAATTAGAATAAAAAAAACTATCATAGTTATGTTTGCATTTTAAAGTGTTAACTTATGGCATTGATTCTTCAATATAAAATGTTTGGGAGGACTCCCTTGTGCCGTTTTGAAGATCGAAGGTATGTTGATTATCACAACATTCTAATAGCCGTTTTGATAGATACATAAACTAATAGCAGTTGTGGGTATGTACATAAAATAATAGCAGCTTTGATAGATACATAAACTAATAGCAGCAGTGATAGATACATAAACTATTAGCAGTTTTCATAGATACATAAACTAACAGCAGCTTTGATATACATAAATTAATAGCAGTTTTGATAGATGCATAAACTAATAACAGCTTTTATAAATACATACACTAATAGCAGCTTTGATAGATATATACACTAATAGCAGCTCTGATAGGTAAATAAACTAACAGCAGCTTTGATAGGTAAAGAAACCAATAGCAGCTCTGGTATACATAAACTGATAGCAATTTTGATAGATACATAAACTAACAGCAGCTCTCATATGCATAGATCAATAGCGGTTTTGATAGATGCATAAACTATTAACAGCTTTTATAGATACATAAGCTAACAGCAGTTTGGATCGATACATAAACTGATAGTATTTTCTATAGATACATAAACTGATAGTATTTTCTGTAGATACATAATAAGATAGCAGCTTTGATACATAAACTAACAGCAGCTCTGATATACATAAACTAACAGCAGCTCTGATATACATAAACTAATAGCAGTTTGGATAGATACATAAACTGATAGTATTTTTGATAGATACATAAACTAATAGCAGCTGTGAAAGATACATAAACGATTATGTCTGGGAACCCACGTATCTAATATGGCTGTTTCTCCCATCCTACTAAAAGGAGGCGCCTTAAATAACAGCAAGGAACATCCGCCCTGCATTTTCACGTCTCGAGAGACGGCTTGTTTTATTCCTTCGATAAGGGTAACATTAGATGGAGCATTTGCGGCTTTAGCCTGTGGGTATGCCCTCCGGACTTTATATGGTTGATAAGTATGCCCCACGAGTTGTATAGTTGATGGGTATACCCCAAGGGTTTCTACATTTGAAATGAGATGGTGCCCCTAGTTGACGCACCTGTTGCTGATCTTCATTTGGCGAAAGGAAGTTGACTGCATTATTTTCTGAAGCAGAGAGAGAGAGAGAGAGAGAGAGAGAGAGAGAGAGAGAGAGAGAGAGAGAGAGAGAGAGTCTTTAGCGGTTAATAAAACTAGTATGATACTTGATATTTAAACAAATATCCAATGGAATGAAAAATACGTAATTTAAGCGAGCTCTGCCCGTAGGTCAAACAGAAAACTAAGCTGACTGCATTATTTTCAGAGAGAGAGAGAGAGAGAGAGAGAGAGAGAGAGAGAGAGAGAGAGAGAGAGAGAGTCTTTAACGGTTACTAAAACTAATATGATACTTGTTATTTAAACAAATATCCAATGGAATGAAAAATGCGTAATTTAAGCGAGCGCTGCCCGTAGATCAAACGGAAAACTAAGTTACAGGATATAAGGATTTCAAGCGTTGGAAATTGCCTGAGCAAATTTCATAGTTGGGAAATTTATATATAAATAAAAAAAATGCTGATCTCAGAGGCTGGAGGTCCTATAGGATACCATTTACCGTCGCTGGGAAAAGAGGAGACTACGGATGAGAGGAAGCAAATTTTATAGGAGGTGATGTTGAGAAGTGGTGAAAATTACAGGGATTTAGGCTGTACTGCGGTATTATGGTGAGGTGTCGAAAATTGCCCCTGGGCCAAGGATTGGATGGGCCATTGCCACCTTTTTTTCTCACACACACGCACCGTGCTGCTCACGTCAGGGAGCAGCGTCCGTGATGATGGAAATCATCATGTTGCCTTTATCTTAGGCATATAATACGCACACGCTCATTCACATACATACATAATATATGTGTGTGTATATATATATATATATATATATATATATATATATATATATGTGTGTGTGTGTGTGTGTGTGTGTGTGTGTGTGTTGTGTGCGTGTTTTTTTATATTTGAATAATAATGAAACAAAAAGGGCAAAAGTTCTTTGAAATAATTGTTTGCATATTACATGCGACGTAAAACTGAAATCATGAGGATGGTGTTAATGCGTAGAATTGGTTAAAAAAAATAAGTTAACATAGATGAAAGAATGGAAACGCGTATCTTGAGGTAATTTTTTTTTATGGATCTAAAATTGAAATGAAAACAAAATATGTTGTTGAAAAGAATTTTGAAATCTAGTTAGTATAGTGGTGTTACACGTCACCAAGCTCATATAAATGTAGTGCCAGAGAATATTGTATACCATAACTTTAGTGAATTTAGTTGTTGATGAGTGGAAGAACTTTTTTTTTTTTTAATTGATGTCTTTGTCTCTTGTTTTGCAACAGCTATAATTACCTTGGACATTTTGCGTTTTGTAAATGTTGATGTTGAGTAAGTACATATATTATTATTATTATTATTATTTGCTAAGCTACAACCCTAGTTGGAAAAGCAGGATGCAGTAAGCCCAGGGGCTCCAACAGGGAAAATAGCTCAGTGAGAAAATGAAACGAAGAAAAATAAAATATTTTAAGAAGAGCAACATTAAAATAAACATCTCTTATATAAATTATAAAAACTTTAACAAAACAAGAGGAAGAGAATTAA
>NC_090759.1:25507227-25534727 GCF_036898095.1 Palaemon carinicauda
TTATCATTATTATTATTGTTATTATTATTATTATTATTTTATTATCATTATTATTATTATTATTTTTATTATTATTATTATTATTAATATAATCATCATTATTATTATTTCTATTATTTTATGATGATTATTATTATTATTATTATTATTATTATTATTATTATTATTTATTATTTTAATTATTATTAGCAACAGCAACAGCTAAGCTACAGCCATAGTTTGAAAAGAGCCCAGTGAGGAAAGGAAATAAGGAAATAAATAAACTACAAGAGAAGTAATGAACAATTAAAATAAAACGTTTTAAGAATAATAACAGCATTAAAACAGAGCCTTCATAATATAAACTATAAAAAGAGACTTAATTCAGCCTGTTCAACATAAAAAAAAAAAACATTCGCTGCAAGTTTAAACTTCTAAAGTGTTTATTTTATGCAAAAGCTTTTCAGATATTTGATGGTTTTATCATGTAGCGAAACATTCCCTCACAGATTACGGGTTTAAATCTTCCTTTGAGAGTAATCGAGGTAAATATTCCGTCATGATGCTGCATGGTTTCCACACTTCTTATGTAATGCTTAACTTGCAGTTCTTATTTACGATATTTTAAGAATTATAGCCTAATTCTCGGCTTTTTCACGTTGATTATTATTATTATTATTATTATCATTATTATTATTATTATTATTATTATTATTGTTGTTGTTGTTTTGTTGTTGTTGTTGTTGTTACTATGTTATTATTATCATTATTGTTATTATTATTGTTATTATTATCATCATCATTATTATTATTATTATTATTATTATTGCCATTTTTATTATTGTTATTATTTTAATTATTATTATTATTATCATTATTATTATTATTATTATTATTATTATTATTATTATTATTACTTGCTAAACTATAACCCTAGTTGGAAAAGCAGGATTCTATAAGCCCGAAGGCTCTTACAGGGAAAATAGCCCAGTGAGGAAAGGAAATAAGGAAATTAACTACAGGAGAAGTTTAAGAATAATAATAACATTGAAATAAACGATTCATATATAAACTATAAAAACTTCAAAATAACAAAAGGATATTGCATAAGATATCCTTGTCTGGGCTTAATTGGTAAAATGCCCACGCAGTTGTACATAAATCTTTTTAGACAGAAAGAATTTGCCCAATTTAACATTGTATTCCATTATTGTGTCCCACAAGGTAGAGTTGCAGAGTTAAAGTTAGAAACCCTTACAAGGTTAAATATATATATATATATAGATATTTTTTTTTTTTTTCAGCGAGTTCTAAAACGCCCCTGATCTTCTCGACTTAGATATTTATTCTTGGGCGAAAATCCTTCACTGATTTAACGAAACTTATGAAATATTAATCTGTTCTATGATGTATATTTGAACCTGAAACCAATTAATTTTTAGTCTATATGTGTACAAAAGGAATGGAGGAGGAGAGCTAGAAAAGAAGCTTAGAAATAATAAAGTCGCTTTTTAGGTTGACCGCTCTCCTGATTCTCAAAGCAAAAGGTGCCTTTATTATTATTATTATTATTATTATTATTACTATTATTTTTTCATTATTATTATTGATGATAATATTATTATTATTATTTTCATTTTTATTGTTATTATCATTATTATTATTTTATTATTATTATTACTGATATTGTTATTATTATTGTTATTTTATTATTATTATTATTATTATTATTATTATTATTTTTTTTTTTTTTTTTTTTTTTTTTTTTATTATTAGCAGCTAAGCTAAAACCCAAGTTGGGGAAGCAGGATGCTATAAGCCACAGGGCTCCAACAGGGAATAATAGCCCAGTGAGGAAGAAAACAAGGAATTAGATAAACTACAAGAGTAGTAATGAACAATCAAGATAAAATGTTTTAAAAACATTAATAGCATTAGAATACACGTATCATAATATATAAACTATAAAAACAATAATAAAAGAGGAAGAATGATAGTGTAGAATAGCTGATCGCTCTCCTGCTTCTGAAAGCAATTTAGATTATAATAGGACAATTGGAACTCAGAATACGTTGACGTGTGGTAATGAAATGGAGATTCCTAGCCAAGGTGCCCCTCTTGAAAACATGCAGTTGGTGCAACTGGGCATCGAGTCTCACTCAAAAGAATGCAAATGTGAAAAGGATATATTTGGAGTGGTTAAACTTTCCAGCTAATGGATGTGCCACATTCTTCGTATCACGGCTATTTTTTTTTTTTTTTATTTATTTCTGGACTACCAACTTATTTTTAAATGAAAGCGTAACAGTGTATTTTACATTTCACGTCAACTGGAGCTTATTACTTCCGCCAACGAAGTTGGAAGGAGGTTATGTTTTACCCCCCTGTTTGTATGTTTCTTTGTTTGTGAACAGCTTCCTGGTCACCATTTTAATTGTATAGTAATCAAACTTGCAGGGATGAACTGTTATGTAAAAAGCTAGAAACGATTAAATTTTGGAAGGTCAAGGTCATATGTGAAGGTCACGGTCAAGCAAAAGGTCGAGAAATAAGCCGCCACGGTGGAGGTCTGTGCTCTGCTGAGTACCCCTCTAGTTCACGTTGTACCAACCGTGTGTCACACGATCGTACATAATTCCTTTTGTATATATTATGCTTGTATCTTCACTCTTCCCTCGCACTAAAAAGAACCAGAATAAAGAACAAGGGCGGATAAACAGAACTAGTTGTAGTTTGACTGTTTATACGGATACACTTTTTTCCCCCAAACACTGAGATGAAAAAAAGATTTTTATCCGGAAATTTTCTTTCAAGAATTTTTTTTTTTCTCTCTCTCTCTCTCTCTCTCTCTCTCTCTCTCTCTCTCTCTCTCTCTCTCTCTCTCTCTCTCTCTCTCAACGGTAATGAATATTAAAGTTGTTTTTTTAGGAGAAGCAGTGATTTATACTAGTATTAAGACCAACTTTTTTGGTACTGATAAATATTACATTGTAGAATTACTCCATGAAATTATTAGTAATAATTATCTCTTATTATTAGTCAAGTAAAGTCATTTATGATAGGTTCAAATTTGAATTTTCAGTCGTAAAAAGTATGATTTTACATTTCGTCAATTAGTTTGGAGTTTAAGGGTAGAGGTGTCGATTATTTCTTGTGAAATTAACAACTAACTATTAAGATTGCTTTTCTCGTTCTAGTCGGAAAATCTCACTTCAGTGTCTGTTTATATCATTATTATTATTATTATTATTATTATTATTATTATTATTATTTGGGTAAAAATACATATTATTATTATTAGGGTAAACATACATATTATTATTATTATTATTATTATTATTATTATTATTTATCATTATTATTATTATTATCATTATCATTATCATTATTATTATTATTATTATTATTCATAATAAAACCATGTTGTAGCTGTGGTAATTTTTTTATGCTGCAGGATAGAACTAGTAAAAGGAAAATATAATTGTAGCGGTGCATCTTACTTCACAATTGATATTTATCTAGAAAGAATACGCCACTATTAACACTTATGTGTAATCCCTCCGAAATGCAAAATCCCTTGAACTGCTGCCGTATGTACGCTTTTGATAATATAATAACTATATTGCGGGTTGTTATCCTTGTAAACTGTTGAGAAACTCACTAAATGTATGTATGTGCGGTATTATTATTATTATTATTATTATTATTATTATTATTATTATTATTATTACAAGCTAAGCTACAACCCTAGTTGAAAAGCAAGATATTATAAGCCTAGGGCTCCAACAGGGAAAAAAAAGCCTAATGAGGAAAGGAAACAAGGAAATAAATAAATTACAAGAGAAGTAATAAACAATCAAAATAAAACATTTCAAGAACAGTACCAACATTAAATTAGGTCTTTCATATATAAACTATAAAATCTTCAAAAAAGATGAAGAGAATTAACTATGAACAGCTTGCCCTATTGTACCCTCAAGCAAGAGAACTCTAATCCAAGGCAGTGGAAGGACATGGTACAGAGGCTATAAAGAAAATCTTTTGCGACTTCTCCAATATCAAAAAATTATCCAATTTATTTCCTTATTTCCTTTCCTCACTGGGCTATTTTTCCCTATTGGAGCCCTTGGGCTTATAGCATCTTGTTTTTCCAACTAGGGTTGTAGCTTGGCTAGTAATAATAAAAATAATTATGTATGATTTCAAAATGCCTGAAAGAAATCAATAGACTATACAATGCCGCTTGAGAACCGGTTTTCAACCGACTCCGCGCAGACTCGGTGTTGGTAGTAGGCTACTCATACATTCTGGCAACTTCTACAATGCTCCAACACTCACTCGAGTAATATACTATTATTCTGGAAGTTTGATGAAATACTAAGTTTTGGCTTTACTGTCAGTTTGACTGCAACTATCTTCTGATAACTTTAACTCATCGTTAAGCGGTTCGCAGGAGTGGAATTGCTGTAAGCGTGAACTCTCATTCGTACGTCACAATATAGTAATTACCGGTAACATATATATCCCCTATATAATAAAGAGCAAGTCTCTCTCTCTCTCTCTCTCTCTCTCTCTCTCTCTCTATATATATATATATATATATATATATCATATATATATATATATATATATATATATATATCATATATATATATATATAT
The DNA here is from genome assembly GCF_036898095.1 of Palaemon carinicauda. Classification (NCBI taxonomy): domain Eukaryota; kingdom Metazoa; phylum Arthropoda; class Malacostraca; order Decapoda; family Palaemonidae; genus Palaemon; species Palaemon carinicauda. The sequence continues at coordinate 25,511,868 of NC_090759.1, forward strand.
ATATATATATATATATATATATTAAAGGGTAAAATCCACAGGAAACAGGAAAGGAAAAGACCAGGTACCAAGTCTTTTCCTTTCCTGTTTCCTGTGGATTTTACCCTTTAATATATGTCACGTGCAGTTTTGTGACTGATAAGTAATATATATATATATATATATATATATATATATATATATATATATATATATATATATGTATGTATATATATATATATATGTATGTATATATATATATATGTATGTATATATATATATATATATATATATATATATATATATATATATATATATATATATCCTGTACCGCTCAGATGGGAGGAGTAATCATAGCCTGGTGAGAGGGGTTACTCATTGCCGTCTCTCTGTATCGAGATACACTCGGAAACTATACTCTCACAAATTGCCAAGCCAGCGTGTTGTATGTAGTTAAGGAAAGGGGGAGAGGTTAAGAACGGTTGAAAGTGTGTGTGCGTGTATGTGTATATTTATCTAAGAATGTAGACGTCATTTTTGACGGCTCTGGTACACTAGTAAATGAATAGTTGTTAGTAATTCATACACGTGAACAAAGTTTTTTCAAGTCCTACCTATTCTTTCGTAAGGAAATGTAAAGTGTGGAATGATCTCCTTATATTTCAAACTTGTTGCACATATTTTCCCTTTTTCATTCTTATTTTGAGCAGGTTTCATTCATCCAACCTCACCATCATTCTTCTAATTTTCTCTTTCGTGCTGAATTGCTTTCTCAATTGTAGGCCTCTTGGTTGTAGCATTTTGCTTTGACTTTCACATTGGCAGCTCGAAGGATTATTAGTAACTGCACACATAACACACTACCTATTAGTAAAATTAAAGAGATAGAATTAATTAAATTAATAACAAATACCAACAAAATCCTCATTATCCCCCCCCCCCACGCCTATTGATGCAAAGGGTCTCTGTTAGATTTCCCCAGTCGTCTCTATCTTGGGTCTCGGTTAGATTTCGTCAGTCGTCTCTACCTTAGGTCTCGGCTAGATTTCGTCAGTCGTCTCTATCTTGGGTCTCGGTTAGATTTCACCAGTCGTCTCTATCTTGGGTCTCGGTTAGATTTCACCAGTCGTCTCTATCTTGGGTCTCGGTTAGATTTCACCAGTCGTCTCTATCTTGGGTCTCGGTTAGATTTCACCAGTCGTCTCTATCTTGGGTCTCGGTTAGATTTCGTCAGTCGTCTCTACCTTAGGTCTCGGCTAGATTTCGTCAGTCGTCTCTATCTTGGGTCTCGGTTAGATTTCACCAGTCGTCTCTATCTTGGGTCTCGGTTAGATTTCGTCAGTCGTCTCTATCTTGGGCAAGGCCAATACTATTGGCCTTGATCTTGGGTCTCGGTTAGATTTCGTCAGTCGTCTCTATCTTGGGTCTCGGTTAGATTTCACCAGTCGTCTCTATCTTGGGTCTCGGTTAGATTTCACCAGTCGTCTCTATCTTGGGTCTCGGTTAGATTTCACCAGTCGTTTCTATCTTGGGTCTCGGTTAGATTTCGCCAGTCGTTTCTATCTTGGGTCTCGGTTAGATTTCACCAGTCGTCTCTATCTTGGGTCTCGGTTAGATTTCGTCAGTCGTCTCTATCTTGGGCAAGGCCAATACTATTGGCCTTGATCTTGGGTCTCGGTTAGATTTCGTCAGTCGTCTCTATCTTGGGTCTCGGTTAGATTTCACCAGTCGTCTCTATCTTGGGTCTCGGTTAGATTTCACCAGTCGTCTCTATCTTGGGTCTCGGTTAGATTTCACCAGTCGTTTCTATCTTGGGTCTCGGTTAGATTTCACCAGTCGTCTCTATCTTGGGTCTCGGTTAGATTTCGTCAGTCGTCTCTATCTTGGGCAAGGCCAATACTATTGGCCTTGATCTTGGGTCTCGGTTAGATTTCGTCAGTCGTCTCTATCTTGGGTCTCGGTTAGATTTCACCAGTCGTCTCTATCTTGGGTCTCGGTTAGATTTCACCAGTCGTCTCTATCTTGGGTCTCGGTTAGATTTCACCAGTCGTTTCTATCTTGGGTCTCGGTTAGATTTCGCCAGTCGTCTCTATCTTGGTTCTCGGTTAGATTTCGCCAGTCGTCTCTCTATTGGGCTTGTAAATCAATACTTCTTCATTTATCATCTATTCCACGCTTCATAGTCGTCACCCATGTAGGCCTGGGTCTTCAAACTCTTATAGTACCTTGTGGAGCCCAGATAAACGTTTGGTGAACTGATCTCTGTTAGGGAATGATAGAGGAATAATAATTTTGTAAATAAACATATAAATAAATGAAGGGATAAACCTTAATTTGGGTAGGACGCAGCAGGATATGGAATTATCAATTTTTGAAAATAATGTAATCTCTCAACCTACGAGTGAAACACGTTCGTCCGATATACAGTAATATAAATTAGAATTAGTCATTGAAGAAAAAACTTAAATTCTATGGACGAAGAAGATCAAAATGCCACGAGTCTGTAGTTTAAAAAAGATAACTGATCTAGAATTCTTGGAAAATTCTTAGTTCTGGGGAGTAAGCAGAGAGAAATTCCATAAATGCATGTTTGTGTGTTTAAACAATAATAATAAAAAAAAAAATCTTCCTTAGTTATATTATATTATTCGCATGTGTTATCTTCACTATGTACAGTTAGAATCAAAAGAACACCGACACTCTGGGGAAATCTTACGTCAGATGTCTCTAGTGTTCCCATGACAAAACAGACAAGGTGTTGCTCTTCTTACTACTTCTACGAAATGGGCGGAGCCTTCTCCAACCTTTGCGAACCAAAGACAGTAAAGGGTTGTCTTTGTTAGCAAAAGCATACAAAAGTTACAAATCGAGTTGCCATATTTCAATTCTTTATTATCATTTGACGTCTCGAATATCCACTGCAAATACAAAACACACACACATTGTATATATATATATATATATATATATATATATATATATATATATATATATATATATATATATATATATACATATATATATATATATATATATATATATATATAGTGTGTGTGTGTGTAATACCAATTTTCGTGCCAGTTTCTCGGACTAGGGTTCGATTCCCCGGCAGACCAGAAGCTATTATCTCTTGGGTTGATTCCCCCTTGGTTCTCTGATCCCGAAGTATAGAGAGAATCCAGATATTAAGGGAGTATAATAGATAGCTTATATAAATATGAAAAACACGTTTTAATGTGCAAAATTTATCATTATATAAATATATATATATATATATAATATATATATATATATATATATACATATGTATATATATATATATATATATATATATATATATATATATATATATATATATATATGTGTGTGTGTGTGTGTGTGAAGAAATCACAAAAGCTAACACGCGATGAGCATAAAATAATCAAGTGTTATAGCCACGAAAGGAAAAATGGAAACGCAAACTCAGTTCTCCTTTTGTGACTATTTTATATATATATATATATATATATATATATATATATATATATATATATATGTGTATATATATGTGTATATATATATGTATATATGTATATACATATATATATATATATATATATATATATATACTTTGATAACTTGAAGAAAAAAGCAGACAACTCAAGAGCTAAGAAATCAGTTGCCTTTATAAAGAACGAAGGCAAAAAATCATTTGGGTCTACACCTCCATAATCATCAACATCCATGAAGTGTTAATTCCATAAGACTTAAATGCTAAACTAGTTAGTTTAGCCTCAGAAAAAGAGGAATGAGGAAGATCTATTTTCTCAATACTGTACTTACTGTCTGTTATGGTCAGCTATATCAAAACATAATTATACGAAATCCCCTTTAATGTTTTATTCCCCCCTAAATTAATTCATCATAGAAATTAGCAACATAGTAACAGGTAAGAAAATGATATCCAGCAAACACACACACACACACATATATATATATATATATATATATATATATATATATATATATATATATATATATATATATATATATTTATATATATATATATATATATATTTATATATATATATATATATATATATATATATATATACTGTATATATATATACATATATATATATATATATATATATATATATATATATATATATATATACTGTATATATACGTGTGTGTGGGTGTGAAGGTACCCCGTTCCTACTCTTCCCGCAAGCTAACTTTCGTTTTGACGTCTCGATTACGTATCAATCTTTTAGGGGTCTTGATGAAGGGCAACAAACTCTTTCCTCAGAGTATTCGTTTGGCCAGTTCCTCTCCTCCTGCCGTTGTGCTTCTTGGTCGAATTTCTTTTTACGAACATCTTAAAGTCGTTTAATAACGACGGAACCCAATTGAACCATTGATCCCTTTGCAATTAAAATATCCTTTTTTATAATGACCGTAAGAGGTCTCGTGCCTCAAATTGCCTCTCCTGATGATGATGATTTAGATTGACCTGCCTATATACAAGGCGGACCACGGCGCCTTGTGTTGGCAGCCCGTTAGGGTTGTATCTTTTAAAAGCTGTTACTTGTGTTGGATGACACGAACACTGATGACAGAGAGATGATGATGAGTCTGACAAAATGACGACCGAAGCTGGAGCCCGAAGTTCAAATCCGGGGCGCAGTACACCAAAAATCTCCGATCTCAAACTCGTTCCTTCGTCGGTCCTAGATAATTATTTTTCTTATAAGCACGTGCTAACAGTTAGACGTCCAATTGGAGTGTCTCTCCTTAGAAGTTCTTCCTTTTAGAGGAAAAAAAAAATAGTTCGGATTGGAGAATTTTAGCTTTCTCTGGTCCTTCAATATTCTCTCCTTCTGTGTAGTTTCCGCCTTATTCTGCACAATCTTTATTTTTGGACCTTCAACATTATGGACTTTACTTTCTCATTTCAAATCCGCACAATCGTAAAGTGATCAACAAATAATAACTAGTTCTCCTTTTCGGATTCTTTATTTTTTCTCTCCCGTTCTCCTTCCTGTCTCCCTCTTCTTCCTGTATTTTCTGTCGGAATCCTTTCAAATAAATCCATTATTAATCTTGAAGATTCCTGTTTAGCTTTTCATAACTGCCTTCCTGATTCCACTTGTCGTTGATTCCTTTTAGACGATGTATTTTGGTTTTCTTCCAAAGTCCCAGAATCAATAATTTTTTCAACTTTCACCAAAGCATTTTCTGCATCACCCAGATCTTGTTTTCTTTTTCATGGCCTCAGAGGCAAGTCGGTGATAAAATCTTGCAAATTTGGGTTGATCAATAAAACGATTAAAACCATCTTTTTATCTTTTCTAATAATCCTGCTCAAGACGAATGACAATTTGAATCCGATTTGGAAATGCGCCGGTATTCCATATTTCTCCTAACAGAGAGACCAAGACTCCTTTGGAAGTCTGATAGGAAAGCATTCAACTTTCCTATTGATGAAGAAAAACTAATTGGAGTCGAACAACGAGTTAGGAGAATTTTCAAGACTATTTCGGATTTGGTCCTTCAATATTCTCTACTTCTGTGCAGTTTCCGCCTTATTCTGCACAATTGTTATTTGTGAATCTTCAACATTATGGTCTATACTTACTCATTTCAAATCCGCACAATCGTAAACTGATCAACAAACAATAACGAGTTCTCCTTTTCGAATACTTTATTTCTTCTCTGCCGTTCTCCTTCCTCTCTCCCTCTTCTTCCTGTATTTTCTGTCGGAATCCTTTCAAATAAACAGTTATTAGTCTTCAAGATTCTTGTTTTGCTTTTCATGACTGCCTTCCTGATTAAACTTGTCGTTGATCCCTTTCGTCTTAGAAGAAAGAAGTCTTCAAATCAAGAATCTTGAAGACTTCTTTCTCTCCATGGGGAAGAAGAAGTCTTCAAAACAAGAATCTTGAAGACTTCTTCTTCCTCATGGAGAGAAAGAAGTCTTCAAGATTCTTGTTTTGCTTTTCATGACTGCCTTCCTGATTCCACTTGTCGTTGATTCCTTTCTTCTTAGAAGAAAGAAGTCTTCAAAATAAGAATCTTGAAGACTTCTTCTTTCTCCATGAGGAAGAAGAAGTCTTCAAAACAAGTATCTTGAAGACTTATTCTTCCTCATGGAGAGAAAGAAGAAGTCTTCAAGATTCTTGTTTTGCTTTTCATGACTGCCTTCCTGATTCCACTTGTCTTTGATCCTTTTCTTCTTAGAAGAAAGAAGTCTTCAAAACAAGAATATTGAAGACTTCTTCTTCCTCTTGGAGAGAAAGAAGTCTTCAAGATTCTTGTTTAGCTTTTCATGACTGCCTTCCTGATTCCACCCTTCAAGTTTTTTAAAAATAAGGTAGATACAGGAACTCTCTATTGTTGGCTGGGCGGGGCTGGCCCCCCTCCTGCTAGCCCGGAGGGTCTCCCCCTTCCCTCTGGCAGGGCGGGGCTGGCCCCCCTCCTGCTAGCCCGGAGGGTCTCCCCCTTCCCGCTGGCAGGGCGGGGCTCCCCCCTTCCCGCTGGCAGGGCGGGGCTCCCCCCCTTCCCGCTGGCAGGGTGGGGCTCCCCCCTTCCCACTGGCAGGGTGGGGCTCCCCCCCTTCCCGCTGGGAGGGCGGGGTTCCCCCCTTCCCGCTGGCAGGGCAGGGCTCCCCCCTTCCCGCTGACAGGGTGGGGCTCCCCCCTTACCGCTGGCAGGGTGGGGTTCCCCCCTATCCACGGGCAAAATTTATCATATATATATATATATATATATATATATGTGTGTGTGTGTGTGTGTGTGTGTTTGTGTATAATATATATATATATATATATATATATATATATATATATGTGTGTGTGTGTGTGTGTGTTTGTGTATAATATATATATATATATATATATATATATATATATATATATATATATATATATATATATATATATAGCGTTGAGTTTATATCCCCCACTTACACAAAACTCAATTTCAAAATAAATATCATTTTGAGAAACGTTACAAGTTTCATTCGCTAGAGTCATGATGTTCGTGAAGTGAATCTTTATCTCACTAAGAGTTGGAATTGTTGAAACACAAACAGGCAAGAATGGAAGTAATAGGAAGTAATAATGTTGTTTCTGGAAGTTTTGCAAGATTTCGGTAGGTTTGAATAAATGGATAAATTCCGGGAATTTAGAAGGTAAGAAGAAGTAATTACAATTACTAAATCCAAAGAAATATCTTGCAATTCCAAATTATAAAAGGGCTCAGTGCGCCGGCCAATATTCACCTCGTGAGAACTCTTAAAATTTACGTTTTGGTCCAATTATTATTATTATTATTATTATTATTATTATTATTATTATTATTATTATTATTACCTGCGCCAAGGAGGAGATGTGTTCACCTCTGTCTATTTGTTTGTCACCAATCTAACCCAAAAAGTTACGGGCGAATTTTGACCAACGTGCTACAAATATATTAAAAACGATATATTCAGGCCGAATCTCTCTCTCTCTCTCTCTCTCTCTCTCTCTCTCTCTCTCTCTCTGAATGTCATTTAGGCAGGTATAACTCATGTATGGTGTTTTTTTTATTATTATTTTACATCGAAGCATATCTGAAAGTACTCTTTCTTTCATCGGTGACTTGAACAAGACTAATGTCGAAATAATCTAATGTAGCTGTTAACATGATTTTGCGGATTCATGATATATATATATATATATATATATATATATATATATATATATATATATATATATATATATATATATATATACGCCTATATATATATATATATATATATATATATATATATATATATATATATATATATATATATATATATACGTGTGTTTATGTGTGTATTCAGTATTTGCAGTGGATATTCGAAACGTCAAATGATAAAACAGAATGAAATATGGCAACTAGATTTGTAAAATTTTAATGCTTTCACTACCTAACACACCCCTTTGCTGTCTTTGATTCGTTAAGGTTGGAGAGGGTTCCGCCCATTTCATAGTATTAGTAAGAAGGGCAACTCATTTTGTTTTGTCATGGGAACACTAGAGACATCTGACGAAAGATTTCCCCCGGGTGTCTGCGTTCTTTTGATTCTAATTGTACCTGAGCAATACATTCATAGGATACAGTTATGTAATGTAAAATACTTAAAATACTTGGCTGTATTTTTCTTTTGCATTTTTATGACTGTACCGTCGTATTTTGTCGTATCTTGAAGAGTTTTTATTCCATATTTTGCTTACAAAATTTGTTAATTTTGTGTTATTTTGTACACACACACACACACACACATATATATGTATATATATATTATATATATATATATATATATATATATATATATATATATATATATATATATATATATATATGTGTGTGTGTGTGTGTGTGTGTGTATGCTATTAGTGTACACGACTCGACAAAAATGATGGCTAAATATTTAGATAGATATACGCATACACACGCGCACAAACACACACACAGATTCAACCCTTGTCAGGTAGTAGGTTGGTCAGGGCACCAGCCACCCATTGATGTACTACCACTAGAGAGTGATTAGGGTCTTTGAGTAGCCAGACAATATTACATTGGATCCTTTTGTCTGGTTACGGCTCATTCACTGTTTGTCTACACATACACCGAATAGTCTGACATGCTTCACATATTCTCCTCTGTCCTCATACACCTGACAACACCGAGATTACCAAACAATTCTTCCTCGCTCAAGGGGTTAATTACTGCAATGTAATTCATTGTTCAGTGGCCACTTTCCTCTTGGTAGGGGTAGAAGAGACTCTTTATATATGGTAAGCAGCTCTTCTAGGAGAAGAACACTCCAAAATCAAACCATTGTTCTCTGGCCTTGGATAGTGCTATAGCCTCTCTGTCTTTGGGTAGAGTTCTCTTGCTTAAGGGTACAGTACACTCAACCATTGTTCTCTGGCCTTGGATAGTGCTATAGCCTCTCTGTCTTTGGGTAGAGTTCTCTTGCTTAAGGGTACAGTACACTCAGGCACACTATTCTATCTTATTTCCGTTCCTCTTGGTTTTTTTAAAGTTTTTATAGTTTATATATGGAAGATTGATTTTTATGTTACTCTTCTTAAAATATTTTATTTTAATTGTTAATTACTTCTCTTATAGTTTCGTTATTTCCTTTCCTCTCTGGGCTAATTTTCCCTGTCGGAGCTCTCATAGGGCTTATCGCATCCTGCTTTTTCAACTAGGGTTGTAGCTTAGCAAGTGGTGATAATACTACTACTACTACTACTAATAATAATAATAATAGTAATAATAATAATTATAATAATATTAATAATAATAATGACTACACGGTAATGTATGGGAGATTGTTGTTTCCGAGTGGTTACCGCTCAGCGTGACAGGAGGGATACATACACACACACACACACACACACACACACATATATATATATATATATATATATATATATATATATATATATATAGATAGATAGATAGATAGATTTATAGATATATATATATATATATATATATATATATATATATATATATATATATATGCTTGTCCGCGTCGCCCTATTTTTCCCACAGAAAAAGTTCACGTTGACTCATGGTCAGAGTAAAAACACTTATCAAATGTAATTCCCTGAAAGTCTAAGTTATTTTCATACTGAAAGAAATTACAAGTTATTGGGTCGCGCGGCTTAACATTTGACGTCGCTATATTCATTTTTACTCTTGGAATGATTATGTATTTTTCTGTATTGCTTCTTTTGATAGATGGGATATTTTGGATGTTCGGCCATAAATGAAGTAAATCCTGTGTCTAAGATGGTAAGAGACATGTCTTCGTTGCTGGCAAGACTTGAGCAGGAGCGGTGATTTGGACATAGTTCGTTGTAATTAGCCGTCTATTATTAATATAACCGTCGCGCTTGAAAGAAAAGCAACCGGCTCTATGTTGATTCCACCAACCAAACCAACTAACTGACCGGTACGAATTTTCCAAACGGACTCCACTACGACTGTCTCAGCTGCTCAGCGTTTCCTTTCCTCGAAAAACAAAAGAAACAAACAGTAGTAACTGCTCGTTAACAGTTGTTATACCTTCGAGACTTAAAAGGTGTTTACCGTCACAACGAAAATATAATTACATAGTCCCTTTATAAGCTCGAAGTAAACATAGAAAAACTCAATTAAATTTACTAAATTATACTAATGATTACATTATTCAAATTAACAATAATTAAACCAAATATTAAACCTTTAAGAACGCATTATATAAGAACAATGATAAATAGAAGAAAAACATAAGTGATGTAATAATTTTACATCATTTTCAACAATATATATATATATATATATATATATATATATATATATATATATATATATATGTATATACATATATATATACATATATATATACATATATATTTATATATACATATATATATATATATATATATATATATATATATATATATATATATATATATAAATATATATGTATATACATATATATATATACATATATATACATATATATTTATATATATATATATATATATATATATATATATATATATATATATATATATATATATTTACATATGCCCCATATGTTTTGTGGAAGATTGATCTGTAAGTATATGAATGCAGGTTTTGTAAGAATAATAACAGTAATAACACTTGTATCACTAGTGTTTATGTTACTATTTACGAAAAGATGAATTTGTCGTTCGGTTTAATATGTATGCCTCAATGAAAACAGTCTTGCATATGCCTCTTATCTCGTTATTTCTCCGGGAAAGAAACAGGGAAAAGTACTTCTCCCGAAATAAGATTAGGATTATGAGTCAAATGAAAATATTGCGAACGGTAGGGGGAGGCAAGGCAGACTTTTGTTGAAGGGAGTAAATGGGGATTGGAGGTGGTAGGATGTGGAGGATAGCGGGAGGGAAATATTCCGACGGGGGAGGGGATGACGGGAGTGAGAGCGTTGTGAGAGGGAGGTGAAGGAGAATAAGAAGATGGGGTGAAAGTGGCGGACTCTATCGGCAGGGTTTGGCGTTCCCCAAAGCTCAATTCTGATGAGGGACTCTGGCCGTCGCCGTAAACCCGTAGTCGCTGAGTCGCTTGGCCGCTCGCTCTAGCTTGCTTCCCTCTGTGATTCTCTCGGCAGTGTCTATTGTGACGTCGGTGCGAGTGGACGTGTGGCGTCGGTCTCTCTACGTCTCTTGCTGTTTGGCCGTGAAGTTCATATCTTGAAGACAAGTGGTTGTTGTGAATGGCCATGGGAATAAAATAAATTTTTTTAGTGGTGGTTTAAAAAAGCAAAGTTTCTGTAATCCGTGCTTTTCCGTTTCGTGTGTGGATTGAAACACGAGGAAATAATGTGAAATATTTACTGCAACTCCGAGATTTTTATAAGTGAGCAACTTGAGGGTAAGATAGGCGTCTGTCTCTCTACTCGCACATCAACCCCTTTCGTAAGATACCTCAGAAACGGATTTATCTGAATTATCAAGAGATTTATTCGCATTTTCTCCCTATTTTCGTGGATTTTTGTTAGTTTCGACGAAACTTTCAAGTGAGAAGAGATTATCTGGATTACCCGTTGTAAAATATCACCACTTTTCTCAGAGTTTTTTTAAAGGTAAGAAAGACGAAATAATGATTACACTATTTTTTCCCTTCATTCTAATTTTCCATATTCATAGTCGACGTATTGTACCCTGTTGCATCTTTTACCCCTTTTTCAATTTTAATAACATCGACAGGCGGAAAGTGGTTTTCCATTCAGCTCGGAATTTTACATAATAATTCTGACAGAGAAATTAGCTTCGGTAAATTGCATTCTGGATTGACTGTACGGTAGATGGTTGAACGTTGTCCTTTTTCGTCTATGAAAAGGGGAAAAGGACATTTGCTGGGTAATTGAATTTGTGTGAATATGGTATTGGGTTGGGGCCAGTGAAGCATGTCGGCTTAAGATAAGCAGTAGAGAACATGGTATACATGGATGCTTACGAAAATATTCACAGACATATATATATATATATATATATATATATATATATATATATATTTTATTTATATATATATATTTATATTTATATATATATTTATATTCATATATATATATATTTATATATATGTATATATATATACATATATATATATATATATATATATATATATATATATATATATATATATATACATACATATTTATATATATGTATATATATATATATATATACATATTTATATATATGTATATATATACATATATATATATATATATATATATATATATATATATATATATATATATATATAAAGCTATTTTATATACGTTATACCGGTGATTATGTTTTTATTCAGAAATTGTTTGTATTGTGTATTTCGAAAAGCGTCTTGAATTAGCCTATACCTAGTCCTTTAAGGTTTAACCTTTATCCTTTTAGACAATAATCTCTCTCTCTCTCTCTCTCTCTCTCTCTCTCTCAAAACCTGTCTGCTTCACTTAAATACAAATATGCAGTTCTCGTAGCGCGTAATTCAGTGTCTGTCAGTCGCCATCACACTCTTCAATGTTGTTTCCTTGCGTGTGGGCCATTCTCTCTCTCTCTCTCTCTCTCTCTCTCTCTCTCTCTCTCTCTCTCTCTCTCTCTCTCTCTTTGAGATTTTCATTTGTGCACTGAGAGCAAAGGCGTTCCTTGAGATTGCCTTCTTGCTTGCAGCTTGCAAACATTTGGTGTTTCTTTGATACGCCGATATTTCTTCTGTCTTTTGTTGTTGAATTGTTTTTCTCTTGATTGGAAATTTCATTTTATTTTCGCAACTTCATTTTATTGTTTCCATTCTGTACAGGACATAATTTCATTCGTACATAATTATTTATGCTTTTATTGAATAGTTGTTTATTTTCAATAAAATTATGTAGAGCATCGGCCTAGAAAAGAATTTTTTTTTTCTGTTTTGATTTATTGTATACTAAAAGTATTGCAATTACGGAAAATTGTTAAGGGATTGAATGTGGTTAGCTTGAGCTCCATGTGGCAAAACAGTCACTCTCCTTAATTTGAAGTTTATTGATTTTCAAGTGCGAGTCAGCGGTACAACTTAGGCCTATAATTCGGTTGCTGTATCTCTTCTTTTTGGGGGAAAAGGTAAAGCGTGTTTTGTTAATCTTCCTTTTCTATTATGGACTCGCTTATATCCTCATTAATTTATTGTTTACGTTTTAAAAATTTTAGTTTTCGAAACCGTACTAATGTGGTTTTTTGGTTCGAGAGAAATTTTACATAGATTTTGAAGTTAATTCGCTTGTTACCGCTGAAAAATAGTACGTTATTTGGTTATAATGATCTTTCCAGTGCAAACTTGTTTACAACTTTCAATTTAATGTTCAGATCAACACATCAAGTGAATATTCATTACTCAAAATCTCGTTGTGTTCATTATAATTAAGAGACATTACAGAGGTTTTAATCAGACGTGTATACTGAATTCCATGGAACGCACTAAAGCAGAGACATGGTAAATGATATTACAGTAAAGGGAGTTGGAATGGATTAATTAAGCGCATTTGGATCACTATATTAATTTTCTTCAAATGCATTGTTTTGACATTAAGCTGGAAAGAATGCACAGCATAATCATGTTCGTGCATTGTCTAGGTCTATGAAATGCATTTTCACAATATTATTATTAATACTAGCCAAGCTACAACCCTAGTTGGAAAAGCAAGATGCTCTAAGCGCAAGGGCTCCAACAGGGAAAAAATAGCCCAGTGAGGAAAGGAAATAAATAAATGATGAGAATAAATTAACAATATATCATTCTAAAAACAGTAACAGCGTCAAAACAGATATGCTCTATATGAACTATTAACGTCAAAAAAAGTGATAATCCCGATTGTTGGATTTTTTGTGTTATTTAAGGTATGAAATATATAAATTACAAGCTGATGTATCTCATATTTTACGAATTACTATTTTTTAAGGGTTAGGTTGGTAAATGCAAAAGAAAAAAAAATGGGAAACAAGTCGTGCAATCTGATATTCGGGTTTTTTTTTCATATGTATTTTTTCAGTTATTTTGGTAAAATGATTGAATATATACAACCTGATGTATCCCTTTTCTAACGAATGTTGGTGTTTTTAGGGTTTTGGTTTATGAATGTAAAAAGAGAATAAACGAAACAAAAGTCACAGTATGAATAATACGAGGTAAAGGTAACTGACGTTCCTGCCATAACTATTTTCACTGAGGTAAAAAAAGTATTACATTTATACCAAACTGCACCGGGAAATCATTCCTCTATCGCCACCAGGATTCCAATGGAATTCTTTCGGCCCTGCTCAAACCTTTAATTCCTGAATCTCTCTCTCTCTCTCTCTCTCTCTCTCTCTCTCTCTGAGTGTTTAATCATCTTACAGCGGTAATTCCATACGCTCAGGTTAAGTATAGATTATTATAATCTCCTTGACAGCATTAGGCATTAATTTTTTAACACATAGTCTATGCTGATCCGTTTCAGTTCTAATGGTCTTTTTGTTCCATTTTGATAATGGAACAATCCTCCTCCGGTTATCCTGCCACTATTAACTCTTTATCCTTCAACTCGCTCGTTTCCCTTCCTTTGTGGTTCTTCCTGATCATCCTTTCTTTGCCTATTTTATACCGTAGGATTTATGCTTTTCTGTCTGGTTGACCTTTTGATCTTGAGTGAATACTTTTTTCCCCTGTTGAGGGTGGCTCCTAGATGTAGATATTTTCACAAATCAAAAGTTTTACATTTTAATAGACTTGAATTCTCTCTCTCTCTCTCTCTCTCTCTCTCTCTCTCTTTCTTTCAATTGAGTGTTTGAATATGCTTGCGTCTAGAATTTCCCGTTTACAGTGAAGAGAGAATATAGGATTAACTAGACCTCGCCTGTTATATTTGATGGAATTAAGTCTCTTATCTCAGTCCTTCCCTCAGATATCTAGATATATTTTTCTATTGCTCACCATAAAACAGTTCCTTTTTTCATTTTCAGTAAATAAATCTATAATGAATATATTTATATGTTATCAGCCAAGCTACAATCATAGTTGAGAAATCAGGATATTACAAACCCCAGAGAGCTCCCAAAGGTAAAGCAATCCTTTGCGAAAAGGAAATGGAGAAACAACGGATAAATTACATATGAGAAATAATGGATGAAATACATTAAGAATAGTAACTGTGTTAAAATATATTGTTCATTATAAAAAGAAGTTCCCTTTTGTATTATTAGTAAATAAATCTATCAAATATATTTATATTGTTATCAGTCAAGCTGTAACCCTTGTTGAAATCCAGAATATTACAAGCCCAAGAGCGTCCGAAGGAAAAGCAATCCTGTTCGGAAAGGAAATGGAAAAACAACGAATAAACTACAGTATATATGAGAAATAATTGATAAAATATATTAAAAGAATAATAACAACGTTAAAATATATCAGTCATTTATAGAATATGAAATGAAATATAGGTCAACTTGTTCAACAGAAAAACATTTGTTAATATCCAGGATACTCAATAGTGTTGAGCCTTATGATGAAGAAGGCAAAACCTTTATGATTAACTACATACTTATTATTACGTACATTGGAAGATCTGAACGCAAAGGATGGTCAGAATTATGGAAAATATTATATATTATACACAAAGAACTATTCGAGCGACGGTCGGTGCCATAGATTAATATCTAGGTCAGGGATGAGGAATATGATAGACAGCAAGATTGTGTCCAATAGATTAAAATGAGAGTCAGCTTACTGAAGAACTGACACTCAAAGCATGGTAGAATGAAAGAATTAAAACATTTCTCCAGGGTAAATAGTATGATTTTATTTGCAAGCTTAGCTTATAATTATCAAAATACAAATATATAAATATGTGTGAAATTTATTGTTATTTATATTTGCTCTGAAGTGCTCACATATTTTTTTTGTTATAAGTTTATACATTTTATATGTAAGAGTATGCATTTTGTGCGACACTATTTTTCATTTGTATCATGATTCGAGATGTATAGAAGTTAATTAGGGACGCAGTTGAAAAGCCATTGATTATGTAACCCATATTTCCCACAGAATAGAATGACTGCAAGTTGAGGAAAGGAACATTATATTTGATGAAGTTATGATACAACATTATTTACATGTAACCATGTCCAAATTTATAATCCTCGGTTTTAGATTTATTATTCTTAACGATGATATAACTGTGCGTTATTGTGTGATCATTTCTAATTTCGAAAATTAGCGATGACCATGATAATCGTAATACCAGGTTACAAGAATTAGCACTCTTGTTTATGAAAGACGTCACTGCTTTTTATTGAGTATTTTTTAAGACGTAAGATAAATATATATATATATATATATATATATATATATATATATATATATATATATCATCTCCTACGCCTATTGACGCAAAGGGCCTCGATTAGATTTCACCAGTCATCTCTATCTTCAGCTTTTAATTCAATACTTCTCCATTCATCATCTTCTACTCTGCGCTTCATAGTCCTTAGCCATATATATATATATATATATATATATATATATATATATATATATATATATGCATGTGTGTGTGTATTTACTTGCACGTCTTTTTGTTTCGTAAATATTAGCTCTAGTTTATTCTTAATAAGTATCATGAGATGAGTTTTCTATCGCCATGCAATCCATCCCCTTGTGCGACCCAACACATTCTGGTAATTAAAAAGCTTAAAAGATTTATACCTTTTAAGTCGTCCAAAATATTGTGAGTTTTAACGGAACCTGCCAACGTTCCTCCATCTCAATCCCTAATGTGAAACCCGGGTCCTTTGGGAGTTGAAGCAAGGTCGCTATGGATAAATAAATCGTGAAAGATTACATAAATTTAATTTTACATTTTTGACTAATTACTTTCGGTGTAAATAGATCGTTAAAAAAATACGTGTAAATTTTAGATTTTTTACTAATAAGTAAAACAATTTTTTTCTACAGTGGCCTCGTTAATTATTTTATAAGATTAACGTGTGCAGTATAAATCAATTATACAATAAATTTACGATCTGATTTTTCCAGCTTCCGATTTCTATAACGACAGAAGATTATTTTAAAATAAATGAATATTTTTGACTAATTACTTTCATTGTAAATAAATCGTAAATAGAACTACATGTAAATTTTAAAATTTTTGATATATAATGAGTAAAACATAATTTTTCATCTCTACAGTTGCCTCGTTAATTATTTTCATAAGATTAACGTGTAAATTATAAATCAATTTACGCTCTGATTTTTCCAGCTTCCGTTTTCTATAACGACAGAAGATTATTTTAAAATAATTAAATATTTTTGACTAATTAAATATACTTTCAATGTAAATAAATCGTTAAAAAAACTACGTGTAAATTCTAGAATTTTTACTAATAGGTAAAACATAATTTTTCTTCTCTACATGGCCTCGTTGATTATTTAATAAGGTTAACGTGTGAAGTATAAATCAATTACACAATAAATTTATTCTCTGAATTTTCCAGCTTCCGTTTTCTATAACGACAGAAGTTTATTTTGAAAAAAATTTAATATTTTTGACTAATTACTTTCAATGTAAATAAATCGTAAATAGAACTACATGTGAATTTTAGAATTTTTAATAATAAGTAAAAAAAATAATTTTTCATCTCTACATGGCCTCGTTAATTATTTTAGATTTTTTACGAATAAGTAAAACATAATTTTTCTTCTCTACATGGCCTCGTTAATTATTTTATAAGATTAACGTGTGGAGTATAAATCAATTACACAATAAATTCATTCTCTGATTTTTCCAGCTTCCGTTTTCTATAACGACAGAAGATTATTTTAATCAAATCCTCCAATTCCGTATCGCCCACTTCACACACTGCGGCCCGAGGACCTTTTCATAGCGCAGTACTTTCAAGTGTTTGCTCCGATCTCAACTCACTGGATGATACAGACACTGTAACTGAAGAATTTCTCTTTAAATTCATGAATTGATACCCTCGTGTTATTTGTCAAACCATGCGAGAGAGAGAGAGAGAGAGAGAGAGAGAGAGAGAGAGAGAGAGATCGCAAAACATACAACGAACTTTGAATGTATATATATATATATATATATATATATATAGTATATATATATAATATATATATATATATATATATATATATATATATATATATATATAATGTATATATATATATATAATATATATATATATATATATATAATATATATAGATATATATATATATATATATACAGCCGTTTCTAGTCCATTGTATTATATGTATTATATACATTATGCATATATATGCGTATCTGTGTACGGTATATATATATATATATATATATATATATATATATATATATATATATATATATATATATAGAATATGATATGATATTACTGCCCGGTGATTATTGCAAGCCGTGAAGCATACTTGTGCGTTTTGGGCGGGGGATGGGTTTGTGTTTGTTGCCTTGGATGTGGGTGCGTAGGGATGGGCGTAGGCAGGAGATGGGGTGTGGATGGGCCCATGCAATCGGCTAAGTCAGCGTTACCAATCGATGGAGAGGAGGAGGAGGGGTAGGGGAGGCGTTGTGCTGCGGGGTAGGATAAGAGAGGAACGAGTATGGTGGGGCCTCTCTCTCTCTCTCTCTCTCTCTCTCTAACGACTTTGAATGTGCATTGGTATCTGTTATGTCAAAGTTTTGCCAGTTTTCTTAGCTTAAGATTTTGTTCGATGAATTACGGATGCTTAATAAACATATTCAATTATCTTACCATGGTTTACTTATGTCCTCGTTTATTAACGAACAGTAATTTGCTCCGTGCATATGCATAGATATCAGTTCACCTTAAGGTCGAAAGACATTTGCAGATTTTTATTCGTTGAGGGAAAAATATGTTATTCTTGTTTTCATTTAAGCCTTGTCAAATGTTGAACTTTGACCTGAGACGCTTGTGAAATTGGAATTCAGATGGTGATGTGTACTCAGAGTTTCCGACGTCATTATTAAGACTGAACAATGTATTGTGCAAAGGAGAGAGAGAGATTTGCTCGTATTTTATGTAAACGACAAAGAACTTATCCTCTTGGTCTGTTTTACAATTTTTTGGCGGATTGATAGATTCTGAATTCGAAGTCTTGTCGGCGCTATTTATTGTCGTTTGCGAGAGAACTGGAGACGAGATGAGGGCGTTTACAATATGGCATATCTGGTTCCCGAAAAAATTATATATTTAATTTTTTCCACTCCGTTGGTTGATGTCGTTGACCGCCATAAAAGTCAAGTAACCAAAAAAAAAAAAAAAAAAACTTGTTCCCAGTTTCTGTTTGTTTTGAGTTATCTAAGCCTTTCAATTCGATGAATAACAACGCCTTTGTGTAAATTTTCTTACCGTCTCTTCCCCCATCTCTTACACGCAACGTTCGCGGCCTTTTTTTTCGTTTAAGGCCGTTTTCCGTTCTCTTGTCACCACGGGGGAAAAATGGAAAAAAAAAAGAAGCGAGAAAAGAAATTCAAGGAAAAAGTTCTACTTTCCAATCTGGTGAATCTTTGTTCATCGTGTCATGAGATGGATGGGCGGCGAATTCCTGTAATGAATTTTCCCTTTTATTTTCCTCTACAAATTTCATTTTCCAACCGCGGTTGTTCTTCGGGAAAGGAAAAAACTCAAGTGAAGACTGAATGAACGTCCACGTAACTGCGTCGCCGATGGACTGTGACGATCATGTTCTTTTCCTCGTGACTTTTATTTTATTTGAAGTTGCAAAAAACAATTGTTTTTATAAGTTGCATCTTCAAATTCGTCTGAATATTCCAAGATTAATCGTTTAATGTATTCAAATTGTTGATATTGATTGGAAAAGTAGATTCGTTGAACTATATATTTTTTTTTTCAACAACTGGTCTTGAAGTTTTGGTTTGCCCACAGTTTTTTTTATTTTCTTTTATTATCACTTGTAACTTTTTAAATGTTTTCGTCTTGTTATTAGACTTTGAATTGTTATAAGTTTCAAATTAGAGAGCCATTGTCACTAGATTTGAGTGTTTACCTTTTCAGTTACGGCAACGTAACTTTGGGTTCTAGAAGAGAGGCGAGATGAATACAAGTAATCTCTATTCAACAGATAACGAGCTTATATGCAAGCACTTACGAGCAAGAAGGTCACAAAAATTCAAATAAACTAAAACATGATTTAACAAACTAAACCGGTTTGTCTATTCTCAGTGTGGGAGAGAGAGAGAGAGATAAAAACAAAGGCATTACATTGTATGAACGTGTACGAAACACGTTGCGGCACAGTGGTTTAGATTAAAAGTATGTACTGTAGTTTTGAATATATTGGTACGACTTCTTTATCAATTTCATTTTGGATAAGAAAAATCTATTTAATGTATAGTATTGCCCTGATTTTGCGCTTCGATATTTTCTCCAATTATTCAATGAATAATGAACGGTATCTAAAGAATATCCCAGTCCTGTCTGTTGGACATTTCATAGTGAATAACTAAAACGGACGATAGTTAAATGGTTTGAAATTGTAGCGTAAAAATTAGTCTTATTTGTTAAGGAGTTTGAAGTCGTTAGAAATTCAGATGGAATTAGTTACGCTTTCGCAACCTTTATTTTTACATTGAAAAGTATGTTGTTCTCATTTTGCATTTTTGTCTTAAAATTTCATGCGAAGCGTCTCTCTCTCTCTCTCTCTCTCTCTCTGGAAAGTATGTTGTTCTCATTTTATCTTTAAATTTCATGCGCAGGATCTCTCTCTCTCTCTCTCTCTCTCTCTCTCTCTCTCTTATCAGTTAAACTTTTTCTTTCAACTTTAGGATTTTACTAATCTCAGTGTAATGGTTTCATAATTAGGACTGATATGAAATAGAAATGTTGTCGAGTTTCTTATCAGACTTCTGTTGGCTGACGCAGCAGTGGTAGAGAAGTAGATATCGGAAGGAGACCTTTTGTGGATATTTGTTTGTCAGGAATAAAAGTTTATTATTTAACTATTATTTTACGAGCCGTTGTCTTAGGATGTTGAAGGACGATATTTGGGAAGGTATATTTTAGATGGTCATACTCAACTATATTGTGTATTTACGTTTTTTAAAAGCAGAGAGGCGATAGTAATTCTCGAGTCTTTTCATGTAAAGCTGATGGGATCGGCAGCTAATGCTCTAATCTAGTCCGCACGCGAAGGGAGAAACAACAAACGTAATGGGAATGGAAAAAAAGGAGGGTCTGGGTTCAAACGCCGAATAAAAGCCGCGGCTCTTCCTCTTGAAGAGGAACATTGTTAGTCATCCACGTAACTCCAGTATTTCAAAGGATCTCTCTTCCTTTCTTCCTCTCTATTAATATATATATATATATATATATATATAATATATATAATGTAATATATAATATATATAATGTATATATTTATGTAAGTAAATATATATATATATATATATATGTGTGTGTGTGTGTGAAGAAGAAAGCCTATATCAAACCATTGCCTCTGTTAACTGGAGTTGGGAATTATTATTGTTGTTATTATTATTATTATTTGCTAAGCTACAACCCTAGTTGGAAAAGCAGACTGCTATAAGCCCAGGGGTCCCCAACAGGGGAAATAGCCCAGTGAGGAAAGGAAAAGAGAAAAAAGAAAATATTTTAAGAAGAGTAACAACATTGAAATAAATATCTGGTGGTCAGTCGACTGTAGTAGATGTGCATAGGCCTCTCTCCCCCCCCCCCTCTCTCTCTCTCTCTCTCTCTCTCTCTCTCTCTCATTCGTGGAGATATCCAAGTTTATGAATTAATGGTAGATCAAGGCCTCTGTTAAGAGGCCTGATTTAGGCTTAAACTAGTTTAAGTTAGATAGTAGATCGAAATGTAGCTGTACGGTCATTTTTTAAGTGACCGGGGTGGTGATTTGAGGCTGCCGCCCATTAGCGTCTGTTTATAGGTCTACTGATTGAATCACAAAACTTTCCGCAAACTTATTAGCATAACATAGGCCTGTTTGTTCGTTGTACTGTTATCCCCCAAAATTTGATGGTTTTTAATACTATTTCCTTATACTGTAGCGTAGCATTCAACTTTTTTTTTTTTCTTAGCAATTGGGGGAAAACTTGTGTGACCTGTTTTATTAATCCCATTTGGTAGGTCTGTGACACAATGATAAATGTAAAAACAGCTCTGTATAGTGAGCCTACCATGGTTCTATCCCTGAATGAAATAAAAAAAAAAAATGTTAATTCATATATCTATCCCTCTTTAGCCTATCTAACTTTAGTAGTGGCAAGTTCTCTGGTGATAATCTTCATTAGCTATATATATATATATATATATATGTCTGTCTGTCGATATCGGTGTGGTCCACTCAATTGTAAATTGGTAAGAGCATAAAGGTCTATAACTCCCCCCCCCCCGATACCACTCCCTTCAAATTGGAAAACCTGGATATATATATATATATATATATATGTATATATATATGTATATATATATATATATATATATGTATATATATATATATATATATATCAACCGTAACTATTCCACTACAGGGCAAAAAACCTAAGACTAGGTAATTTTTGCCTGATGGTTAACTTAATTACAACTCAAACTAATATAAAAATTTGTGTGAGAGAGATTATTTATTTATGATCATTCTTTGACGATGGTCTTTATTTTTTAACTATAAAAACTTCCCTTGCCTTTTTTTTTCAACACTTTTACTCTTGAATTATTTCCAAGCGAACAACAACTGGGCCACCTAACCGGGTACTGTCTTTTACCGCTTGGCTCGTCTTTATCGCCTTTCCTCTCTTTCT
>NC_090759.1:25542227-25546524 GCF_036898095.1 Palaemon carinicauda
GTGCATGTTTATGTATAGTTATTATTATTACTACTTGCTAAGATGCAACCCTAGTTGGAAAAGCAAGATGATATATGCCTAGGAGCTCCAACAGTGAAAATAGCTCAGTGATGAAATTAAATAAGGAAAAATAAAATATTTTAAGAACATTAGCAACATTAATATAAATATTTCCTAAATAAACTATAAAATTTTTAACGAAAAAAAGAGGAAGAGAAATTAGATAGATTAGTGTGTCCTGGTGTAAGCTCAAACAAGAGAACTCTAACCCAAGACAGCGGAAAGCGGAAGACCATGGTACAGGGGCTATGGCACTACCCGAGACTAGAGAACAATGGTTTGGTTTTCTATATATGTATGCATATCTTTGTAAGTTTGCCGTTTGAATAAATGATCTGGGTGCAGAGGGAGATTAAGCAGAATTGTTCGAATGTGAATGATTCTTTAAAGAGCGATAGTCGGAATTTGACCCTCGAGATAATCGTATCAGGAATGCCTTATCGATTATGGCAATAGAAAATCCTTCCAAATTATTTATTATCTTGTCATCTTCGTACCTCTCTCACGCTCGCAATCCAGTGTATTGTTGAAAGTGTTTAGTACGTTCTAGTGTGTCCTCTCCTAATCAACTTTGTGCCCCCAAAGCAAATTGAGTGTCGAAAAGGTTTCACATAAAAACATCATATTCGTATACTTACCTACTGTATATTTTTATAGAGTTCATCCCTGTCTCTGGCTTTGACTGCATGACAGCCATATTGCAGATCCCGTTGTATCCTTTATAGTTGCTGATTTAGTATGAGACGGAGCGTTTGTCCAATGTGTTAAATACGGCAGGAAAACATAAGTCGTGTCGGATTAGGGAGGTCGCATAGAAAAAGTTCTAACAAGCTTATATTTGGAAACCCTTGATTATCGGATAAAGTCAGTTTTGGGAAGGGATATACTGTTGTCCTTCTTGCAGCTCAGGCAAGCTCCCTGTCGTGTCCGTTTCCTCATGCAATATTCAGGTCCTCTCCCCTCCACACACACACACACATACACACACACAGCATGTAGTGGATATATCCTTATTTTAATTTTTACTGAAAATTTCAACTGTTTCTTTTTATTCTAAAAAAGCAAAATACTGCCCTTCACATTTACACACACACACACACACACACACACACACACACAGCATGTAGTGGATATTTCCTTATTTTGATTTTACTGAAAATTTCATGTTTCTTTTTATTCTAAAAAAGCAAAATACTGCCCTTCACATTTATACACACACATCATGTAGTAGATATTTCCTTATTTTACTCTTTACTGTAAATTTCATCTTTCTTTTTATTCTCAAAAGCAAATTACTGCCCTTCACATCCACACACACACACACACACACACACACAGCCAGCATGTAGTGGTTATTTCCTTATTTTAATTTTTACTGAAAATTTCAACTGTCTCTTTATTCTAAAAAAAGCAAATTACCTTCCGTTTATCCTGCCCTTCACATTAAAACACAAATGAGTGCGTATGCGCTATCATAGGTTACATAAGCTCTAAATGCTTATATCTTTTTAGTTTATTTATTGTCTATTATTTGTATAAACTCCGAGATTCAAGCTATCAGAAAATTTGAGCTTCTTTTGCTTCAGTTCGAAGTGAAAGGTAATTTACTTTATTACTACTTTTAACAAAATCAAAGACAAAATGTCCTTTACCTACCACAATTCTGGCCAACTTTCACATAGAGAGTACCCATCATATACAGTACACACTCGCACACTCTCTGAGCTCATAATCTTATTTTCATATCTTTGTTGCTGGCAATAACTGTAGGTCATTCGTTTTGGGTACAATTTCAACTAGAGTGAGTAGCATATATCTGTCATGTGATTTTATTCATTTCATTGTTTGTTTTTTTTTTTATCGTTTAGAATGGTTTTTTGAACGTTGTGGTGAAATTTTTATTTATAACCAGAAACACAGTATATATGCATATATACTTGTGTATATATAAGTATGTATTGTAATATGTATAGATAGATAGATATATACACATATGTGTGTAACCGTTTAATGTGTATATTTACATCATGCGTACAATGTTATATTTCACATATATTATTTTTTTTGCAATGGTGTATATTATAACGCCTTATTGTAACCTTAAGTAAACATATTTGTATATAACCAATTAACATCTCTATTTGTTGCTCTGTTTACACACGTGAATGTTCCTTTTGATGTTTGGCGAGTCGCTGTTCACTAATTGATCACACGGACAATCCAGAGATCCGTGAAAAGGAGTATGTCCATTGAACTCTTAATGTTTTCACCATTCATGTTTTGTATACTACCCAGATATAGATTGGCTTTTTGTATTCCTCTCGCACTATGATAAACAAGCTAACAAAACAATCGCCTTAATCTTTTAAGTTTTCAGTGTATTCCCGTGGATTTTTTTTTAGTTCAAGATAGTTTTTATATTTTATTTTCTTTGGAAGAAAATATGTAAGATTCAGCTTACAATATGGAAATATGCAAATGCATTCTCTCTCTCTCTCTCTCTCTCTCTCTCTCTCTCTCTTATATATATATTATGTTCGGAGAAATGTAAATTTAGCTTAAATCTTACCTTACAGAATGTGAAAATACGTTCTCTCTCTCTCTCTCTCTCTCTCTCTCTCTCTCTCTCTCTCTTTCTCATTTTTTCCATTCGAAGAAAATATGTAAATTTTAGTTAGCTTAGACTAGAATGTGGAAAAGTATTCTCTCTCTCTCTCTCTCTCTCTCTCTCTCTCTCTCTCTCTCCACTCCCAAGTCTAATTCCTTCCCAAAAGAATTAAAATTCTATTAGCTCGAGTTATTTGCTCCATTTTCTTTTTTTGCTAAAAGAATTAGATTTGGCAAAAGCTCATTTTCTATATTTGAGAATATTCGCTGAATATTTTCTTTTCCGTCCAGTCACACTTCACTGATTTTTTTAATAAAACGGATGCCAAGACTCGAACGTGAGGAGAATCTTTTTTTTTTAATCTTCTTGTTTATATGTTTCCTTCGTAGGTCGTCTATACCTATAGTAATGTACATGTTCATTTGTGCATATGGTTGAAATGTATTTTTTTTTGTTTTATATTTGCCGAGTTTTTTTCTTATTTATAACAAGTCTTTATTTTTATTATGGGAGTATTTTCAAATTTCAATTAAATGTTTTTTTTTTAAATACTTATTGTTTATAAAAGAGAAATAGACAGTATTGTCAAATTTCAAATAAATGTTTTTCAAAATACTTATTGTTTATAAAAGAGAAATAGACAGTATTTTCAAATTTCAATTAAATGTTTTTTTTTAAATACTTATTGTTTATAAAAGAGAAATAAACAGTATTTTCAAATTTCAAATAAAGGTTTTTAAAATACTTATTGCTTATAAAAGAGAAATATCAAAACCCTGACATTTTCCCCAAAGCAATTGTATTATTTCAGAACTTGTCTGATTTATGGTCCAAACAGGATGACACCAGAAGTAAATTATGGCGTGTGTGTTCATAAATCATTAAGAAATAATAACGCTTGTATGTTTTGATTATTTCCTCGAAGATTAATGATCATGCATCCATTAATGGACTGGCTCTGAATAGGCCGAGGAGGGAGGCGCGGGATCATGTTAGTTTGGTACTTGTGTTTTGTGGTGCAATAAAGGCTTTAGAGTTCATGTTTAGGGTCGGTGTTAGATGAAGGACTACCTACTGTACATTCGTCACATACAGAACTCTCTTTGACATAATTAACGGAGATAGAAAATAAAAAGAAATGTATATTTTTCTCGGAAATAGTTTTTATTTTTTATTTAAAAGACGACCTATTTTCTTTTCTGTCTTGATTGTTTATTTGCTGTTAGAAATCATATCGGACCTGTCTCTTACTTTTATATTGTAGAATGATGTGAATTTAATATGTTTATGTATATACTTAGTGTGATTATATATATATATATATATATATATATAAATTATATATATATATATATATATATACATACATAACATATACATATATAGGACACATATAAATGCATATTGTACATTCATGAGTGTAAAATGGGGTAAACCACATTGCAGGTAGCTACGTACGCCTTTTTACCCCTTCTGCCTCTCTTGATATATAATTTTCTAATAGCTATAATTTATTAGTCCGGTTTAAGAGATTACACCCTCTTGCCATTACGTAATTGATGTTTCCAAATTTCCTTTTGGATTTA
This sequence comes from Palaemon carinicauda, assembly GCF_036898095.1. Lineage (NCBI taxonomy): Eukaryota > Metazoa > Arthropoda > Malacostraca > Decapoda > Palaemonidae > Palaemon > Palaemon carinicauda. Next base: position 25,546,482 of record NC_090759.1, read on the forward strand.
TCGAAGGAGAGGAGGATATTCAGAAAATTCATCTTTGCACCAT
>NC_090759.1:25547024-25554524 GCF_036898095.1 Palaemon carinicauda
ATAAATAAAGTGCGGAACGTCTTTTTTGTGTGTGTGAAGGGGGGTTGGGGAGTTTGAGTGTGTTTAGGGGAGTTTGGATGTGTTTGTTATTTAAGAACAGCCACCTTCACAAGAGGTGACGGAAGGTATACATAGTTATTCAGTAATTAGTAATTATGTCCTTTTTATAAATGATATTCCATCCTTGTATAGTTTGAACATGGTAAATTAAACACAGGTATTATCCACAGAAAAAAAAGTTGGGTGGAAATCATATAAAGAAACCACTGTTTTGACTATTCTTATACTGCTAACCTTAGAAAGGTAAGAGTACTTTTCCCCGTGTCATGTGGGTGTCGTGTTATGTAAACGATAGTTTCATCAAAACCTAAAGAAAAGGTTGGTTTATCTCTCTCTCTCTCTCTCTCTCTCATCTCTCTCTCTCTCTCTCTCTCTCTCTCTCTCTCTCTCTCTCTACAGAGCAAGTGGGCCAAATTTAGAATTACCATTCTCTCTTACATGAGAATTAAAGAAACGAAATTTCATGGTCACACACAAAACTCAAAAAGATATATTGAAAGAATGCTGTACGTATGGTATAGCCTCTCATAGAGAACTTGGTTTGAGAGAAAAGTTAAAAAGCAATTTCAGTTTCAAAAACTGGAAGTGTTAGAGAAGAGTTTAAAATAGAAAGCTCGATGGTTCAGACAGAATTAAGTTGTTACTGACTTTTTATATAAAAAGAAGGTCTATTGCATTTCCCATAATGACGGTAGGTGGTGGATTAGATTCAATATTTTCTCCTGCCAAAATTATATATATATAGATATATATATATATATATATATAGATATATATATATATATATATATATATATATATATATACTGTATATATAATATATATATATATATATATATATATATATATATATATATATATAAATTTATATATATATATATATATAAATTATATATATATATATAAATTTATATATATGTATAATATATATATATATATATATATATATATATATATATATATAGAGAGAGAGAGAGAGAGAGAGAGAGAGAGAGAGAGAGAGAGAGAGAGAGAGAGAGATGAGAGAGAGAGAGAGAGAGAGAGAGAGAGAGAGTTTTGTACTCAGCAATATAAAAAGAAATTCTATGTAGGCTCTGTTTACGCTCTGTGATTGGTACGTTCAAACAGCAGACTTGGTTGAACTTTCGAGGTAGTCTCTCTCTCTCTCTCTCTCTCTCTCTCTCTCTCTCTCTCTCTCTCTCTCTCTCTCGGTGCGCCGTGCGTAGTGTATCAAGTAATAAAAAGTTCTTTTTTATTTATAGTTTTTTAATTACATGATCTCCAGATTAGTATCAGAGACCCCAGTGATGTCTCAGAGGGCAGGATTAGAGAAGTGATCTTAATTCATACATGACATCCAGCAGTAAGCCACTTCTCTCTTAACCTGGGCTGCAAGAGGAAGGCGTGGTTTTATATTTACTCGAGACATTATTACTTGATTTTTTTTTTTGTACAGACATTGGATTTTTACTTGTTTAAGTATATTTGAAATTTTTCATATTCTAGTACCTTTAACTAAATATACGTGAATAATATAATACGCAGATTTGAATAAGTAAGGAAGAAACTGACCGAAATGCTCTGCGGTACATAAATAGAGTTATCATGGCATATCAGGTCCAGGCGGTGATAATTATTTTGGGGCGAAACAGGAAAATGCTTTGAAGTCGACGCAGCAGTGGAGCCTTTGGCAGAAATCCCATCAACCAGAATATAAAAAAAAGAGAAAGAAAGAGAAAGGAATAAGAAAAAAAAGTGGGGCTGGCTTTCGAAAGGGGGATGTATATTCCCCCGAGGGAGAAGGTAAAAGGGGTCCGACCTAAAAGCATTCGCAGACTAAATGTGAAATACGACTCAAAGGCCGAAATGTACGACGTCGAAAAAGATATTCCAGGATTGGAATTTAATGCCGGCAGGACCGCGCCTGATAACGTAAGGAGAAAAATACTCTAAATGGAATAGCGGAAGTTTCGGCTGTTTTCCTTCTTCTCTTCCTCCCGAGGCCTAGGCAAGGCGGGAGAGACACACACACACACACACACACAGAGAGAGAGAGAGAGAGAGAGAGAGAGAGAGAGAGAGAGAGAGAGAGGTTATTGCAGGTCTGGTGGAATTAGGTAACAATGGTCTATACGACGAAAATCAGTTACGTGTTGTGCTTATTTGTACAAAATGAATTAATCGTATTGTTGTTGTGCATGCATGGTCTCAACATTATTGTAACCCTGTACTTCTATGGCTGCTTCGAACCATAACTATTTCCTTTACAGCGATTTTTTTTTCTTTTTGATTTTGTTCGTTTTTCATGAAAAGTTCTTGATACCCCTTTGTGGTTATTTAACCACTTAATTATGGTCTTCCTCTCATCCTACTCGGAAGTCAGGCTCCGTGTCGTTTCCCTTACCCTTTATTCTATTCAGGATCAGATGTGGAAATTTTTTCCAAATCAAGAATCCTTTCTTTGTGGTTTTTGTTTGAATGTTGTGCCGCCTCACTCGTGTTTGACGAAGTGAGAAGAATGGTAAGGACTTTCTGTATACAGTTTATGTAACTCCTTTTATTTACTTTGTATCTTTCCCTTTGTAAGTTATGAGTTTGTTAATTGATTGATATTTTCAGCTATAACTTTGGTATTTGTAAGAAAACTTTGAAATGTGTTAGTAATAATAAGGATAACAATTCTATTCCATTTTTTGGGATCCTGTTTTTTTATGGTCACAGCTGTAGCCTCAAGAATTGTTATTCATATTTTGCTTAACTCCGTGTGATCTCTGTATATATGGGACGGTGGAAAAGCGTTGGTTCAAGCTTTGCAACAATACGTGACATACCCAGGATTGGCATAGGCCTGCCTCTCTCACCCCTGGCCATCATAAAGGTAATAGTTTACGGGACCCGTTAAAATGACCTCCTAATATACAGGTAAATATGAAGACACGCGTACTCACAGATTCAACCCTTCCTACCCCTTCCCCCTTTCCTAACTACAACCCTCTGGTTCGGCAATTTGTGGGGAGTTTGGTTTCTGGTGCACCCCTTCTCACCAGGGAATGACCACTCTCTCTCCCCTCACCAGGGAATGACTACCTCCTCTCCCCTCACCAGGGAATGACTACCTCCTCTCCCCTCACCAGGAAATGAGTACTCCCTCACCGCCAACCCTGGGTACGGGGAGAGATCGAGTAGTCATACCTTTGGCAATGGCGCTCAGCGTGACAGGATATAAACATATTTTTATTTACATCCAGACACTTGCTATTTGCTATAATATGGGAGGATACGGCTAAACTACCATGGCTTAGTGATGACCGTTTCTTCTTTTATATTCCTATCATAGTTCACAGTAATTGTGCAATAGCAATAATGATAATAATTCGAAAAAAGCTACGCCCAATGCGTTGCGGTGTTTACTTATTTTTGGTTGTTGGTGATGGTTTGATAATTTGTCCGGGAAATCTTATAAAAGCAAAGGAAAATTGTTTTTTTTTTTTTTTCGTTATTCTAAATAAAAGGAGTTTTTCCACTCTTTTTGTAATTACGTTAAATCTTACGTTGGTTCGTTGTGAAAGATCATTTTACTTATATATATATATATATATATATATATATATATATATATATATATATATATATATATATATATATATATATATATATATTTGTGTGTGTTTAATTTTTCACGACCCGAGTTTTCATGTAACAAATCAATTGCAAGTCCACGCTAAAATCATATTTTCTCTCTCTCTCTCTCTCTCTCTCTCTCTCTCTCTCTCTCTCTCTCTCTCTCTCTCTCTCTCTCTCTCAATATTTGGGCGTTGGTAAACTGATCACAGGACTCTATTGCTCTTGCTTATGAAACACGAAACTCAGTCGTCGAGATGTTTCAGGGGACTTGATTCGAAAGGGGGGGCGGGAGGGCGGGGGGGGGGGGGGGGGGGGGGGGGCAGGTGTCTCACGCTATGTCCGTTTTACCTGTCATGAGTTTGATTGACCTGTCTTCTGTAACTCTTACCTGTACTACGCATTTACTCTTCTACGCTGCAATTTGAACGCACGCATAGCTCAAATATATAATTATTTTTCTCAGTGACGCTTGGATTGACTATTAATTTTTGTTTGGGGAGGGCTGTAAGATACACATGATGTAATCGTGAAAATTATATGATAGAATTTAGTGTTTAGTGATAGTCACCTTTATATATATATATATATATATATATATATATATATATATATATATATATATATATATATATGTATATATATATATATATATAATATATATATATATATATATATATATATATATATATATATATATCATATATATCATCTCCTCCTACGGCTATTGACGAAAAGGGCCATATATATATATATATATATATATATATATATATATATATATATATATATATATATATATATATATATATATATATATATATACGCACATACATACATACATATATATAGCCTATACAGTATATATATATATATATATATATATATATATATATATATATATATATACATACATATATATAGCCTATACAGTGTATATATATATATATATATATATATATATATATATATATATATACACATACATATATATAGCCTATACAGTATATATATATATATATATATATATATATATATATATATATATATATATATATATATATCATATCCTACGGCTATTGACGAAAAGGGCCATATATATATATATATATATATATATATATATATATATATATATATATATATATATATATATAAAATGTATATGTGTTTTTGATGTTATCCTTTGAGTCGCTGTGGAAAATTGCTGTTAATTGGATTATTATTATTATTATTATTATTATTATTATTATTATTATTATTATTACACAGCCCATTTTTCATCGAATGATAAATTATCTTTATATTTTTGTATTGATGTATCATACGAAAAGAAAATGCATTAGCGAAAGTTTCCATTTTACATCACAGGTCTGGCATGCCTTGCCTAACTGTCAGGTTCCCTTTTGATCTACATTCAAAATTTTTAGAGAAATAAGTTTTTTTTCTTTATTTCATCCCTGATGCCAGTCTTCTATTTATTTTAATGTTGTTGTTGTTCTTAAAATATCTTATTTTCCTTTGTTTCCTTTCCTCACTGGGGCTTTTTTTCCCTGTTGGAGCCCCTTTGCTTATAGCATCCTGTTTTTCCAAGTATTGTTGTTGCTTAACAGTAATAATAATAATAGTAGTAGTAGTAGTAATAATGATAATAATGATTATATGAAGAGAATAGGTTTGTTGGAAGAGGATCCGTTTGATCGAAGGCATTGAAGAGGGCGCATCAGGCAACCAACTCGTTGATAACGGTGGGAAGAAGAAGAAAAAGAAGTTCTCATTCAAATAATTTCTTATCGACTTCATTATTTCTCTTTAAATATCATCTGTAGTTGGTAATCCTCGGCATTCTGTGTTGCAAGTTGTAGTTTTCTATTCTCATCAGAGACCGAATAAGTCAGTCGAAGGAGGTAGTTTAGTCTACCCTTCGAAGTAGAGTTCCTCCAGGCAAACTCTATACTGAGCGACCTTTCAGGCATCGAGTTTCCCCTCTCAGAGAGCTTTGAACCAAAATCCACTATGATATGGACTGGATGATTTATTACGGCTTCTTTTAGTTGGCACGGCAATGCAGGTTTTTTTTTTTTTTTTTTTTTTTTTTTTTTTTTTTTTGTCAAGAAATATTTTTCTTTTTACCTTTTGTTACATGAAAACTCGGGTCGTCAAAAGTTAAATACACACAAATATATATATTCCTTATGCTGACAAGGAAAATTTTTCTTTTTACCTTTTCGAATAAAATGAAATCTAGTTTATCATTTATAAATGATAAAATCACATTTGGATATGATAAACATAATGCAATTATAAATGGAAAATTGTTCACCATATCTTTCTCTCCGACCATTTTATCAATTGCATTTTGGACATTGAATATAAATTAATAAATATGATTGAAGTTGAGGAGATAAAATGTTTCTGTAATAATAAAATAAAGATGATTGAAGTTGTGGAGATAAAATATTTGTGTGATATTTAGAGATAAGATGTTTGTGTAATATTTTAAAGAAAAATAAAGGTGTGAAAAATGTAATTATAAAGCAGTGGTAAAAAAAAGTCTCTTTGAGATGTTTGGTCTTGTAGGAAAAGTCGAGGGTAATTGATTTAAGAAAAGGACAGTGTTTATGTGAAAAAGGTGGGACCTCAACATCCAGGGAGTGAGAAAATGATTGTAAAAGACAGAGCTAAATGGCGTAGCATATGTATTATGATTTGATACACTGATGAGTTTTTGTATCTAGATATATGAAGCGGTATGGTTTTTTTTTTTATATATATATTCAGGAGTTCAAGTATAGAGATTGCAGTGACCATTATGTTTTCTTACCTTTAGTTACACCATGTTTTGGTGAAGAGTTATATATATATATATATATATATATATATATATATATATATACATATATATATATATATATGTATATATATATATATATATATATATATATATATATATATACATATATATATATATGTATATATGTATATATATATATATATATATATATATATATATATATAAATACATATATGTATATATATTTATATGTATATATATATTTATATATATATAAATATATATATATATATATATATATATATATATATATATATATATATATATAAAATCTGCATTACTTCTCATATAGTTTATTTGTTTCCTTATTTCCTTTCCTCACTGGGCTATATAGCATCCTGCTTTTCCAACTAGGGTTGTAGCTTAGCTAATAATTATAACAACAACAACAACAACAACAATAATAATAGCAATAATAATAGTGTATTTGTCGAAGCGTGTGTGTAAAATTTAAAACCTGTATAGGCTAACTATCTTAAAATGCTTGCGCATTTTCGAAACCTTCGCCTTTAATCTATTAATCCCGAGTCCTTTAGCAAAATGCATGTCATAAATTCTTCGAATGGCTCATACCCTAATTGCTAGATCTATGTCGCAAATGGAGTGGTTAATTGATATTGATTACATGGATGGATAGGTGGCGTTACTGAATAGTCTGCTGTTGTTAAAAAGTGTTATATTCCCACTTTGAGCTTTGGGTTTATGGGGTGTTTTACCCCTTTCCACTGGTATTATTACTTTTATTATTACTGGCTAAGCTACAACCCTAGTTGGAGAAGAAGGATGCTATAAGCTCAAGGTTTCCGACAGGGATAAATAATCTAGTGAGGAATGGAAACAAGGAAATGAATTAACTACAATTGAAGTAATAAACAACTGAAATACAATATTTTAAGATCAGTAATAAAATGGAATAGATCTTTTATATATACACTAAAAATTTAAAAACACAAGAGGGAGAGAAA
>NC_090759.1:25577024-25585827 GCF_036898095.1 Palaemon carinicauda
AACGTTTATTCAAGTCCATTTTTCTTTTCTTAAGAGACTGTATAAATTCTTAATAGATACACATCATGTACATGTTCATCCTTTATTAAAGTGTGTTAATCAAATCATTAATCAGAAGTAAGAAACTTGGAAAATGTGGGACTTTCCTTTCCTTTGTTTACTTTTCAGTATTCAGGAAAGTGTTGTCGGCTGATCAAAGAGCAGTATCTAGTGGTTGTGCAATGTCACAATCAATCAACTACCAATGTTCTATTTTGACAAGATTGGCGAGTCATCATCTGTTATTATTATTATTATTATTATTTTTATTATTATTATTATTATTATTATTATTATTATTATTATTATTATCTAAACTACAACCCTGACTGGAAAAGCAAGATGATATAAGCCCAAAGTCTCCAACATGGAAAATAGCCCATTGAGGAAAGGAAATAATGAAACATATTATAGTGTGCCTGACTGTGCCCTAAACGAGAGAACTCTAACCCAAGACAGTGGAAGACCACGGTGCAGAGTATATGGCACTATCCAAAACTAGAGAACAATGGTTTGATTTTGCAGTGTTCTAGAGTTAAAAATTCAGATCACTTTATTAATGATCTGCACTCTCTCTCTCTCTCTCTCTCTCTCTCTCTCTCTCTCTCTCTCTCTCTCTCTCTCTCTCGTTAGTATTGCGCTGCTTGATCCTTCTCCGTATCCTCAATATGAAAAGCGAAAGAAATCCCCAAATCCCCCCTGATACCGGTATGGGTGCAAATTTGCCTCGTATGGAGAGGGAAGGATTGTATTGAAGCTGTTTACCATATAGATTGAAACTGATATTTTTACAACGAATATCCTCTTTTTATTTTTGTTCTACCCTTCCTAATTCCATTTAAAAGTTCTTTTGTATTTTTTTTAGTTTGAATGGGCACGATTTAACACTTCTGCAATTTATTACTCCCGCAAGACTTAAAATTTCAGGCTAACTTTTTAGTTACTTTTTTTTTACCATCGCCATTTTGGGTCCTATGCTTATTTTCGTTGATTTTATTTCTCTTGCTGTTTTATCGCCTTCATATATATACTTTTAGGACTGATTATAGAAGAGAGACTCTATCTTATGATTGTTGTTTGTTCATGAGTTGGCAATGTTTCATTGTTCAGTTTAGTGTACGAAATAACATTTCATTCGTTTACATATCTTTAAGATCGATAGATTGAAGGAAACAGAACCAGGTACGTATTCTAAAGTGAAGCTAAATGATACACTGATAATGATGAACGTAGAAGCCAAAAGGAGAGAGAGAGAGAGAGAGAGAGAGAGAGAGAGAGAGAGAAGAGTTGATTGCGTCATAGAATAGATATATAGCTGCTAAGACGTATATTGACGCGTCGTCTCTGACGCCGGCAATGTATTTCCCAATTCCATCCTCTATCTCTCTCGTCACGTCAGTGTAAATGAATAGATACGTCCCTGTATGATACCGGACTATGTATTGTTATGTAAACAAGTCCAACTGAACGCGAGGGGTAGCTTACTCTCATGGCTTTTTTATATAGTTTGTCTTTTCGCTTTTAGTTTCCCCTATATCATAAAGGATAAGTTTCTGCCTATATATATATATATATATATATATATATATATATATATATATATATACAATGTGCATATATATATGCATATAAATATATTTATTTAATGTGTATATAAATGTATACTGCATATACAGTATAAATATACAGTATATATATATATATATATATATATATATATATATATATATATATATATATATATATATATACACTATTGGTCACACCCAAATGTCATTGCCAGACGTATAACTCCCCCGTTCCTTGTGCAGGGAAAGGATTGGAAAGGGTTGAATCTGTATATATGTATCTAAATATTTAGCCGTCATTTTGACGGGTCGCGTACTCTAGTAAGAATAATTAAAAAGTAATGAGACATATTGACATTTTTTTAAAGAATACGAGATTGTATTATTAGTATTAATGGTAATTGTTGTCAAATTAGATTTGCGTGGTATACTCATGATGTTGAATGAATCCCTTGGGAGACATCCACTGGTTGTGACATTGTTTTGGGATGGTGAGTTAGAAGAGGACAGTGTTTTTTTAGCAGGGTGAGGGGATGTAGTGACACTATGGTGGGGTGCTGTAGAAATGTGATAACATCGTATTGTTTGGTGGGAGAAGCTTGGGTGGTGGGGGGGGGGGGGGTTGTAGAGGGAGGTAGTAGATTAGGTCGGGGGAGGGGGGGAAGTCTGGTCTCCCGATGGCATGGCGTCAATAACATTAAATCGTGCAGTTTGGAGAGGCTTAAAGAGACTTGGAGATGCTGTGATTCGGGCGCGGCCTTTTTTCTTACTCGGAAAATCCAGGATTTATTTTTCTTTAAGCGAGTCCTGTTACTTGCTTTTTCTTATTGACGAAATGTTGGGATTTCATTTTCTTATTAAGAAAATGTTGTGAATTCCCTTTTTTCTATTTTATTAAAGAAATCTTGTGATTTCTTTTTTCTTTCTCATTAAGAAAATCTAGCGATTTCCCTTTTCTTTCTCAAGAAAATTTAGTTTTTTCCCTTTTTTTTCAGTTCCTTTTTTTATGGAGAAAATCTTGTAGTTTCCCATTTCTTTCTTCTCAAGAAAACCTTGTCATTTCCCTTTTCTGTCTTATCAAGAAAATCTTGCGATTTCCCTTTTCTTTCTCAAGAAAATTTTGTGAGTTCCCTTTTCTTTCTTATTCAGAAAATCTTGTGATTCCCCTTTTCTTTTTAATTAAGAAAATCTTCTAATTCCCCCTTTTCTCTCTTATAAAGAAAATCTTTTGATTCCAATTTTCTTTCCTATTAAGAAAACCATGTGATTTCCATTTCCTCATCAAGTAAAAACATTAATTTTTTTCTTATATATTTTTAGAAATTTGTATTTCCCCTTTGTTATATTTTTCTTTTATCAATTCTTTCCGTGATGAAAGAATCATGTTTATGTAAGTGAAAGTAAATGGTTTTCCTTACTTTGTGGTGATTATTATTCTAAAGGGAGGAAATATTCTTAATGGAAAAAAACATTTAAGGAGAATGATTTGCAGAAGAAAATGGTCAGTAAAATAGAATCTCTATGGTCAACTTAATATGTCATGAAATATATGAAGAATATATATGTAATTAATGTTTACTGTATATGTATCTAATGTATGATTATGTTAAATATGTTGGAAATATTATAGGAAATTATGCCATTGTTCACATTACAACATGGAAGTGAAAGTGAGAATATTTTAGAGAGAGAGATAGAACTATGGTTAAAGAAAAAAGGATAGTAGACTTGAGTCATTCATAGCCCTTTTAAGAGAGAGAGAGAGAGAGAGAGAGAGAGAGAGAGAGAGAGAGAGAGAGAGAGAGAGAGAGAGAGAGAGAGAGAGAGAGAGAGAATGACTCATGATCAAAGAGGAAAGGACAGAAAATTTAAGACATGCATGCCCTTTAAAGAGAGAGGGACAGAGAGAGAATTATTGATAAAGAGAAAAGGACAGTAGATTTATTTCATTCATAGCCCTTTTAAAAAAGAGGGAGTAAGAGAATTATGATTAAAAAGAAAAGGATAATATGTTTGAATAATTTACAGTCCTTTTTATACAAATTTAAATGCTTTTAAAACATATTTAAGGTGATGATCGATATTAATTTAAATCTAATACTATTATCATCATTAAAAATATTATAATTGTTCATCATCATCTCCAACGGCTATTGAGGCAAATGGCCTCTGTTAGATTCCGCCAGTCGTCTCTATCATGAGCTTTTGATTCAATATTTCTCCATTCATCATCTACTTCACGCTTCATAGTCCTAAGCCATAATTATAATTATTATTGTTAATATATATTTTAAGATTATTATTATTTAGATAATAGTTTAATGTAAGCTTACAGACGAGCCACCGTGAGGATAATTTACCGAAAAGGGGGAGAATGGTTGATCATTGTGGCTGTGGGTAGTGGTGGGGGAGTCGTTGCTGTAAAGCGTTGTGGCGTCTTTATGACTGGAATCGTGTATAGCAGTCGAGGGTGGGGTGGGGGTGGGGGGGGGGGATGTCTCAAGGAAGGTTTTCAGTCCCTCCCCCCCCCCTCTCTCCTCATAGCTGTTTTGGGGGGAGGGGCTGGAACGGAAGATAGTCTTTGTTTCAAATACCCTACTGTTTTGCACGAAAGGGTCTTGGGGGATATGTCAGCCGAAAAGAATTATTTAGCTTTTACACTGGGGATAGAAAAGTGTTTCAGATGAGAGGTGGACTTTATTTTTTATTTATTTGGCACATGTGTACAGAGTTTGATTACGAGAATGGGAACAGTTCTTTCAGTTGACTGAATATTAATGTTTCTTATAGTGTTTTCTTCTATATGATTAGATTATATGGAGAGAGAGAGAGAGAGAGAGAGAGAGAGAGAGAGAGAGAGAGAGAGAGAGAGAGAGAGGTGAGTTTTGTTAGGTCACACACATACTGTGCGTACACATTAAGATCAGAATAATCTTCTGCACGCGTTGAGAGAGAGAGAGAGAGAGAGAGAGAGAGAGAGAGAGAGAGAGAGAGAGAGAGAGAGAGAGAGAGAGAGAGAGAGTACATGCATGTTTTGTAGGTCACATATATGTAATCATTGAGATTAGAATATTTGGATGAATATTCTGTACGCTTTGTTTTCTTAAGTTTTTATCAAAATTGCTAATCATTTAATATTTTTCCCCAATAATTCCTCACTTGAAAAAAATTACAATATGAGAAAAAGATAGCTATTCATTTAGTATTTTATTCACGCCTTCCTCACACTCCTAAAAAAATCCATATGAGAAAAAAAAGAGGAGAAAAAAAAAGAATTTTTTTTTTTTTATCTCAGTAGGTAAGACTGAGGTGGTAGAGCCATGTGTGCTCCCCGACACCTGTAACCCATTGCGGTCGTTCCTTTAACGTTTTGCGGCATTTTGCGACCCTGGAAACGAGAGGCCATACCATCGGAAACGGAAATGGAGTCCCAGTTGGAAATTTTATATGCAAAAGCGTATTGGTGGCTGTTATGTTACGTATTGTGTGCACTTTTATAAATTCATGTATATATATATATATATATATATATATATATATATATATATATATATATATATATATATATATATATATATATATATATACTGTATATATGCAAGAAGGAAGAGAAGACGATGGATCGACGAACTGAGGAAGTTTGCGGGTGTGGACTGGCATAGAAAGACCATAAACAAACGCAAGTGGTAGGGCATGTCTGAGGCCTTTGTTCTGCAGTAGACTCGTAACTTAATCTACTGAATTCCCCCTTTGAAATGTTTGAAAAGAATTCAACACCATTGAAGTGTCAGAATAAAAAAAATCTTTATTTTTTCAATCGCTTGTTTGTTTTTATTGCATTTATTACATCGTAAAGATTTTACTATTTTTCTGTTATATTATTTTGTTATTAACTTAATTATTAGGTTCAATTCCGCTGCTGATTGATGCATGCTCTTACCAGTTTGCCATGTCAGGTGGCTTTATGTTAACTTGTGTTCGGATAATTGGGTCAATTTCTTGCTAATGGCCAGCGACATGGAAAGCTTTGCTTTTTTTTCCCCATGCTGTGTTTGGTAAAGTCGTGTCTGACAGAAGAATTGTTCATTATTTTACCTTTATTTTTATAACAATCGTTAAGGTCTCTTGGTATTTTTTTTTTCATGTTTGCAAGATGTTTTTTTTTTATTTGATATTTTGTTTTGCTATTTTTAATACCCTTATTATGATGAGAATAATTATGTTGATGATGAATATTTCGTATAATTGTTTTGCATATATATATAATATATATATATATATATATATATATATATATATATATATATATATATATATATATATATATATATATATATATATATATATATATATATATATATGCATATATATTGATATATTTGTATGTATATTTATATATATAAATATATATATACACACACACATATATATATATATATATATATATATATATATATATATATGTGTGTGTGTGTGTGTATATATATATATATGTATGTATATAAATATATAAACATATATTTGTAACGGAATCCGTTCATTACAGAAATGAAAAATAAAATGTGCTATGCCATTCGTATTCTTTAGTTCTGACACAATTGTGAAATTAAATTCTTGGATTTATTGACGATGAAAGATGCAGTAAATAGATGGAAACATTCTGTTTTTAATTGATGTTGTCAGAAGCAAATTGCTTTGTATTTGTTTATCTGTTTTCCTTGGCTTCAGTGCTAGTCTTTTTCCTTTATTTTGATGTGGCTGCAATTAATTTTCTATATTCATTTGGTTCTTACAATTAACAAAATTATAATTATTATTTTTGTTATTATTATAATTATTGTTATTATTATTATTATTATTATTGACATTATTATTATTATTATTATTATTATTATTATTATTATTATTATTATAGATCCTGACCATCATTCTTTTGTATTTATCCCTTGATTGGATAAATTTTATTATTATTATTATTATTATTATTATTATTATTATTATTATTATTATTATTACTATTGTTGCTGTTATTATTATTATAAAGTCTGGCCGTCGTTCTTTTGCATTTATCCCTCGATTGTATATTTATTATTATTATGATTATTATTATTATTTTTTTTTATTATTATTATTATAGATCCGGACCATCATTCTTTAACATTTATCCCTCTCTTTAATAAATTTAATTCAATCAAATCTATTAAATTTACTGAATTTTTTTATTTCAAGTTTTCAATCTTGGAAGTTTACAGTCTCCTGACTCCTTCAGCTGTTAATCTTAAATATATCTGTTCGTTTCTTTACCCTCCTGGGTATGATTGACTGATTGTGCTATTGAAAGTTACCATTGGTTTCAATGGGAGGAGGTTGCCATGTGGAGGAATGTGATGTGCATGAGGGGTGAATTGATTTATTTTTATCCCTTGTAATTGTTTCGATTATTTTTCTTGTTGACTATCTCATTGTCATGTGTTTGTCATTTAGCGAATGTCACTGTTATTATTTTAAGAGGAACAGTATCATCATAGTTTCCTAAGTAGGCCTTTTAGTACGTGAGCGAAATCTCTTCTGTAAAAAAAAAAAAAAAAAAAAAAAAAAAAAAAAAAAAAAAAAAAAAAAAAAAAAATGGTTTCAGGTTTGGATAATCAATCTCTCTCTCTCTCTCTCTCTCTCTCTCTCTCTCTCTCTCTCTCTCTCTCTCTCTCTCTCTCTCTCTCTGAAATTGAAGATACAACACCACTCATTGTGGTAATTTCTTTACTTACAAGATAGCTAATACAAGGAACAGACTTCCAGCGGATGTAGTGAACAGTAAAACGAATTCCAGAATAAGTTAGACAAGATCATAAAAAGTCTCTTAAACGTCAAAACCAAATCGCTCTGCCCAAGAACAAGTAACTCTCTCTCTCTCTCTCTCTCTCTCTCTCTCTCTCTCTCTCTCTCTCTCTCTCTCTCTGCTCGTTAAAAGGAACTATTGTCGTAGATGAAATATGTATAAAAATATCAGTAATACTAGTAAAAACATGGGTTGCAAGCAACCATTCGTTTCATATATACGACTCTTCAATTTATCCATGTATGATTTTAATATTTTTTGTATAGTGTTATATAATAAAAACAAGCGTCTGGATATATACGACTCTTCAATTTATCAATGTATGATTTTAATATTTTTTTTAAAGTGTTATATAATAAAAACAAGCGTCTGGATATATATATATATATATATATATATATATATATATATATATATATATATATATATATATATATATATGTATATATATATATATATATATATATATATATATATATATATCCAAAGGGGGTTTGTAGTTAAGAAAGGGAGAATGGTTGAAACTCTTTGCGTGTGCATCTAGCCTAAATATTTAGCTGTCAATTTTGACGTGTCGAGTACACTAATATATATATATATTTGTATATATATATATATATATATATATATATATATATATATATATATATATATATATATATATATATATATATATATATATATATATATATATATGTATATATATATATATATATATGATATACATTCATTACGTCTCCTCTCAATTTACCTGTGTATTAACCTTAGAATTTTATCTGAATATATACAAAATATTTACAATTATTCTTCTGCATTAGCGCAGAAGTTCCCAAGTTAGATAATAATTTTTACGTGTATTTGTACAACGTAAAACATTCCCCGCGAGGTAATTCGTCTGAGAGGGCCGATTAAAGTCTGTTGCTGACGCTCCCATGTTCTTTATATGCTTTTTTGTATTTTTTTTTATCATCCTTTCGACTTTTTATTCATCGCCGTTCACTATTTTTTGGTTGCAACTGGTCGAATAGATTATAGTTGTGTATATAAAATGTCATTTCTTATTCTTTTTTTTTTTTTTTTTTTTTTTTTTTTATTGCGCATTTAGAAAATTTAGTAGAAATTTTCTTCTGGTCTTATTTTTATTGAGTTCATGAATTGTAATTGTCAGACCGGCAATGAGAGAGAGAGAGAGAGAGAGAGAGAGAGAGAGAGAGAGAGAGAGAGAGAGAGAGAGTGAAAAAAATTATGTGATGCATGTTCCAGGTAGCTTAAAGGGGATGATGATTTATGCAGTGTGCTTGTTAGTTAGTTTGGCCTGGCGGGATACTCTCTCTCTCTCTCTCTCTCTCTCTCTCTCTCT
>NC_090759.1:25593827-25598827 GCF_036898095.1 Palaemon carinicauda
TATCCGGATGTTTTTCAATATTGAACCTTGAAATATTATTGATCATTTAATAGAAATTTATGATTCCCCTCGTGATTCAAAACGAAAGAAAACGAGGGACATATTTCTCTCTCCTCATTTGCTATGCGGTTTCTTAATCAACATTACTGAAGATCCTCATAGTTATTTTATCGCCTTCTGTTTGCTAAACATACATGGAGCACTGTAAACAGTATTTAAGTGTTTCTGCAGAGTTGTATTAGACCATAGTTGCATTTGCTCCACAATATCCTTCTTTACTCAGTTCTTGTTTCCGTGCTTCCAACTTCGCTGTTCAGCCTCTAAAATTTTAACTGACATTATAAGTCAAGGGTTTAACCCCTGATGCACTTGGGTGCTGAATGGTCTCATAGATCCCAACGCCGGGCTATATATTTTAACTTCATAAATCTAATCCAATCTCTCTCTCTCTCTCTCTCTCTCTCTCTCTCTCTCTCTCTCTCTCTCTCTCTCTCTCTCTCTCTCTCTTATATATATATATATATATATATATATATATATATATATATATATGTATATATATATGTATATATGTATATATATATGTATATATATATATATATATATATACTGTTTATATATATATGTATATATATATATCTATACTGTATATATATATATATATATATGTATATATTTTATATATATATATATATATATATATATATATATATACATACTTATTAATAAAGTTATTTATTCATTCATTTAGATATATTTATTTATTTATTTATTTTATTTATTATGGGAAAGGAGGGCGATACGTAGAGGATGTATTGAAACATTCATCATCAACGCCAGATAATACCAAAAAATGAAGTATATCTTTATAGCTTTTATATTTGTAACCCCATTTTAATGCTTTTATATTTTTTAGCTGTGATGATGAAGCAATCCATTAAAACGTTGGCAAGGTTATAAGAAAAAACAATGCACTCCCTCAATACCGTTCTCCTTTTTCAATCAATGCATTATAGATTATATACTATATATATATACACACATATATATATATATATATATATATATATATATATGCATGTATGTATGTATGTATGTATGTGTGTGTGCATGCGTGTCTTATAAATGTACTTGTTTCTGAATCATCCTTTTAATCCTGCTGTCAACTTTCGCGGTTTCACGTTTCGCCGAATATGCAAGAAATACTGCAATCAAAATGTAGACAATAGCTTATTTTGGGTGTCTCCTTATCCGTTGTCATATCCAAGTCCCCCTGGATCCCTGGCATCCCCTTTTACCCGTGCCCCACCCCACAATCTCTTTGGACTCACGCACCCTCGCCCTCACACGCACGCAACACACGAAATTTGATTAATGAAAAGCCTGTTACAACCTGCTAAATATATGCTTTCAACCGTCTTTCACACATGCGAGGGATCGAAGAGAGCTTTATAGGATACGCGGGGGCGCACGCGTGTTCCCATAAACATAGACACGCCCTCCTCCTCCTCCTCCTCCGCCTCCTTCGTTCCAACCACCCATTCTCTTCTCCCCCACTCCTCCATTCCCTGTCTCCACTCTCCTTGCCAAATAAGAACTGATACAAAAAGAAGGCCACACGGAAGATGGAGGCTTGACAACACGAATCGTCCAGCGACAGAACGCCAAAGCTGCAATTTCACAAAGTAAAGAGCCGATTGGCTACACGCGAGCATTTCCAGGAGTGAATTATCGAGGAGAATCGATTTGAGATGTCAATCACACGATGTCCGGAGTATGGTGATGGGGAAAAAAATGAATCGTAAGGGAAGAGGAGAAAAAGACATACAAGGGGGTAAAGCTGACGCCACCAGATGTCAAAATCATCGCTCGTGTTGACTCAATTACGATGGAAGTGACGAAGGGTCGAGCCTCCAGATGTAGGTAGGACCTGGGATGGACCGGAGGGACTGGCAGAGTGGCTCCGGAGGGACTGGCAGGGAGGTGTCCTCACCTGTTCTGCGTATCATCGTGGTTATTATGGGATAGAAAAAGGGGGAAACAAACCATATGATATCTAGTTTCGGTAGTCGAGGGGCCCCCACCATCAAAGAGAATAGATTATCTGTATTTGAGTATTCACAAAATGTGTAAATTGGTGGGGACAGGTCTTGTTATGCGCATACACGCGATATCGGATCTTTTTATGTGGTATATTGAAGACACGGGTAAGTTCTGAATTAATGCAGTATTGGTTTCTAGTCATGCATTTGGTCTTTCTTTAGAAAGTTCTCAATAGCTTCAGAATTTATCAAGTAAGAACATTGCAAGCAATATAATGATAATTTTAATAACTTGAATAAGAATAATAATTTTGATAATTTTAATAATAATTAGTTTAATAATAATTTTGATAATAATAATTTGTTTGATACTCGTTTTGATAATAATGATAAGTTTAATAATAATTTTAATAATAATAATTAGTTTAATAATTTCAATAATGATAATTAGTTTGATAATAATTTTACGAAACATTTCCAGATAACATTGAGCGCATACTTGTTATTTATACATTTAATTTTTCTCAAAGCTGTTTATATACATTTATCATTTGATATCTGTTAAAACATTTCAACTCCGCATACAAAAACTTGTGGTTAAACTTCCATTTTATTTTTTCTATCTTACCACTGTACATGCAGTGTCTTGATCAAGTGTCATTTGCGATAAACTGAAGATTTCGCTGTCACTCTCTCAGCTTGACGTATCTCGGCAGACAACTTGTAAAACACTTGAATATATTTTGTTTTTCTCCACACACTTATTTTGAATTCACAGTCAGGAAATTTTAATGATGCTTGTGTTAATTTTTTGTTCGCCTCATTCATTATTATTTATATCTTCGGAATACTCTTATATAGTTTTAGTTTATGTAGCTCTTCCAATGCATTCTTTGTTCCATTTAGCGAGTGTTTGTGCGTGTGTTGGTATTAATGTATGTCCCAGGTTTGATTACTGGGTTTGCATTTTAGTTAAGAGAAATCTATTGGCAATTCTAACGTATCTATATCTATATATATATATATATATATATATATATATATATATATATATATATATATATATATATATATATTAGAACTTTACATGGTCTTTTTTTACGATTATGAATATCCTTTGGAGTGTATATGTATTTGTGCGTCTGCTTTAATTTGTTTCCTGTAGCTCAGGCATTATGCGGTTTTCTTAGTCGCCATCTTTTTAAGATTATCCTGTTTACATGTATATATTAAGAAATAGATTTAAACAGAATAATGATATGATGTTTTACTGATTCAATCAACACTGTATTTTTCAGGGTTAAAGTTACATCAGTTAATGGTGTTGTAAGTGTGTTTTTACCTTTTCAATTAACCCATGAGTAGTGTGTGTAGACACTAACAGATTTTTTTTTCTTTAATGCAAACATTTTTTCTTCTGTATAAGTTATCGCAATTTTTATTTTCCTCAACTGAAAGAATCCTGAGAAAAAAAATGTCTTATTCAAACGCTTCTGAAAGTTTTCCTTAGCTCATGTTACCCTAATTAAATCTTTTCTTTAGAACAAGCACCCTCTGAATTTTTTTTTTTCACATTTTTTCAAGTACCTTGTATGTTTGCTTCGTGCAATCACTTTTTTTTTAAGACTTTCCCCATTTACATGTACATTATGTGTCATAGCGAAAGTACCCCTAAAGGTTTTCCTTGTTCAAGGTATATTTTCAAAATATAAGGATCTTTATCGTTTTTTTCTGGGACATAGTATATTTTTTTCATGCGAAAGTTTATACTTTTTATCTACATGTTGATGCCTAGAATGGTTGGACGCCAGTAACTTTTAAAGAATATTCCATGCTTGTAAGCTCCTTTCAAGGTTTTGTACCAACCGTGTGTCACACGATCGTACATAGTTCATTTTGTGTATATATTATGCTAGTACCTTCGCTCTTCCCTCGCACTAAAATGAACCAGATTAAACATGTCTGCTTTTTTCCTCTGTAACATTGTCTGTTTTTCAAACATGAAATTTCTTGTTGCTTTGAGCTTTTGTATATAAAGGAGAGTGTTCTATAATAAATTTACTCAGTTGCTTGCATCCTGCTTTGAGTCACAATCTTCTCTCGGCCCGTCACAGTTTACTATTTCTAAGGTACTTTGTATATCTCCGTGTTTCAAGAACCTTTTGTAGTTTCCCTTGTATCTTTTTGCTTATAAATTTTCCTGAGTATACGCACACTTGAAATTTTCCAAATTTACAAATATAATTTAGTATGTTCAAAAGTGAATACATACTTATACTTTTTCTTGATTTGAGGTATTTGTATGACTTTTCATTATACACAAATCCCGTATGTTTTCCATGGAAGAAAATATTCTACCATTTCTAGTATTACATGTACCTTTTATTCTTTTTTTAAAATATGTAGTTTTGCTATTAGTTCTGGATATTTATTCAAATTGTGCAAGAGATTTCTTTTCTTCAGTATATAGCATTATATTTTCGTTACTGCTGACTTGACTAGTAAAAATGTAATTAGCAGGTTTTTGTTGTTTCTAGCTTTTTATTAAATAAAATATTACTTTTAATTTTAGCGAAGTTATATATTTTCAAAGAAATATCATTACTTTAATAAATTTATATCTTATACGATTTGGTGAAATAATATAGTCAACATTGGACTACATTATTTGCAGAGAAAAATGTACTCTCCGTTTTATTCAGTTCGGAAAACTAAATGCATATTTTCCTCTTCATTCCAAGAAAAAAAGCCATTTAAAATTTAACGTTTTTTGCGGAGATACAATCATTTTCTCTTACAAAATTATTCGCACAGATTTTTCGCGGAGTGAAAAGCGTGAATTGGAATTGATAAAGTGTTCATGAAATGTATATCATTAAAGAAGTGTCGTGGGTCTGATTTTTGCTTTGGGGTGGATGCGAAAACAGATTTTGTTTAAAGTATATAATTATGACACCG
>NC_090759.1:25613821-25616321 GCF_036898095.1 Palaemon carinicauda
ATCCTTTTGATGCTTAGGGTAGTATTCACGTGGTGTAGCTTATCTCAGGAATTAATTCGATCACGTACGCAATTAGGTGTCTCCATACATTATGCATGAATGCAAAGCACTTAAGGAGAATATTCCTAAAGTCCGTAAGAGATAAAATGCATTATGCGTATTTATATCTATGTGATTGCCCGAGCAAAGTGAACGCTTATGCATAACGCATGGGTCACTGAGAGAGAGAGAGAGAGAGAGAGAGAGAGAGAGAGAGAGAGATACTATATGTGACATTTTAAACTAATTTGGGGGCAATATCGTGTTTGGAATTTTTATGTATTGTCACAAACTTTACCTCAGTGTGAAAAAAATGAAAGTTCACTTACTATTTTCATACAACAGTGATCAAAATAACCATTGCTTACAGTTCTGTATTTTATTTCCATGTGGATATAGTGTCATTGATTGAAAAGGGAGAGGAAAGCAGATTTACCTACGATTTCGATATAGAAAAGTGACTGGAATTAGAATGAACTAAAAAGAGGGAGGTAATAATAGAGAAGCAACACAAACGATTTGGTAATATGCTTTTCGATAAAAACAGTATTCCAAACCTTTTTTAAACTTAGAGAAAAAATATCCTAGTAACTATTCTGTCTTCGACGGAAGAGAAAAAATCTTAGTAACTACTCTGTCATTCGACGGAAGAGAAAGAATCCTAGTAAATATTCTGTCTTTGACGGAAGAGAAAAAATTCCTAGTAACTATTCTGTCTTCGACGGAAGAGAAAAAATTCTAGTAAGTATTCTGTCTTCGACGGAAGAGAAAAAATCTTAGTAACTACTCTGTCTTCGACGGAAGAGAAAGAATCCTAGTAAATATTCTGTCTTTGACGGAAGAGAAAAAATTCCTAGTAACTATTCTGTCTTCGACGGAAGAGAAAAAATTCTAGTAAGTATTCTGTCTTCGACGGAAGAGAAAAAATCTTAGTAACTACTCTGTCTTCGACGGAAGAGAAAGAATCCTAGTAAATATCTTCTGTCTTTGACGGAAGAGAAAAAATTCCTAGTAACTATTCTGTCTTCGACGGAAGAGAAAAAGTTCTAGTAAGTATTCTGTCTTCGACGGAAGAGAAAAAATCTTAATAACTATTCTGTCTTCGACGGAAGAGAAAAAATCTTAGTAACTATTCTGTCTTCGACGGAAGAGAAAAAATCCTAGTAACTAATCTATCTTCGACGGAAATAGAAAAAAATCCCCTAATGTATTAGAGAGAGAGAGAGAGAGAGAGGAGAGAGAGAGAGAGAGAGAAATTGGGTGGGACGGGGGCGTCTCGCCAAATACTGTCCTGTTTTAAACCAATGCCATTAGAGTAAACCACTCACGTAGGGAGTCTTAAGATAGGGACAGGGTTGGGAAGGGATGATAGCGGCGTCTACTGTACACAAACGCACATACACACACATCGCCCACCCCGATCTAGATTTTTCATCTCGAGTATAAACATCGAATGGTCGTGAATTTCATATGACATCAGCTCGGTAATGTTTATTAATTCTCATTTTAGGACCTATAAAGAGGCTCTCATGACCAGTTGGTGGTGTTTTAGTTAGGTTCGTTGTGATTCTTTTTCTTTAACCAAAATTGGCGTCCTAAATACTGAGAGGAAGAGGTTACCAGTGTTTGTAATAGTTACCATCTATAATTTACGGCAGATTTGTGATATTCTTTTTGATAGTGTATTATAAAATTTACATTTTTTTTTATGTATTCTATGCAAATTCCTCAATATGTTTTTCTGGTCAAACTATATAAGGTTCAAGTTCAATAATGAAAAACCTCTATCTTTTGTAAATGAATTTGTTAAACATAATTTTTACCTATTTGTAATTTTTTTTTTTATTACTTTTTTACTTATTTTGTAATGGCTTAGATTTGGAATCCACTTATGATATTTACAAGTCTTTACTGATGCTGGTTAGAAATAAAAGCGTTTATTATAAAGTTAAGATAATCCAGCACAAATGGTCTATTTGATCAATTCTCTCTCTCTCTCTCTCTCTCTCTCTCAGCTCTCTCTCTCTCTCTCTCCTTTTCGGTTCTTTCATTTCTTCATCTTTCATATATGTACGAAACGTTTATTGACATGATGCTTTGCCAAAAAGACGTTATTAATGTTCTTGCCTCTTCACCATTGTTCCACGCGTGCCATATTCGGTTTTATGTCCCTTCATATTCTTTACATATTCTACCTCCCCACGTTCGTTACATTTTCTTCCCTCCCCACGTTCTTTACATATTCTTCCTCCTTACGTTCTTTACATCTTCTTCCTCCTCACGTTCTTTACATATTCTTCCTCCCCACGTTCTTTACATATTCCTTCTCCCCACGTTCTTTACATCTTCTTCCTCCCCACGTTCTTTACATCTCCTTTCTCCCCACGTTCTTTACATCTCCTTTCTCCCCACGTTCTTTACATATTTTTCCTCCCCACGTTCTTTACATCATAATCCCACG
>NC_090759.1:25618821-25623821 GCF_036898095.1 Palaemon carinicauda
ATCGTTGTAAACAGAGAGAGAGAGAGAGAGAGAGAGAGGAGAGAGAGAGAATGTAACGTGGCTCAAGAAATAAAATAGTGAATAGAAAGTAATGGATTGGAATAGGACTCAACGTTTGAAAGGTAAAATGTACAATAGAGGTTAGGGAAGGGAAAATTGAGACAGGTAACAGGGGAAGTAACACTGAAATATTTTGTAATTGTTATGAGTTGGAATCTGTAGATATAGTATTTTTTTAATTGTTATGAGTTGGATTCTGTAGATATAATATTTTTTTATGATTTATCATCTCCGCCAACGAAGTTGGAAGGTTATGTTTTCACCCGTGTTTGTCTGTTTGTTTGGTAACAGCTTCCTGGTCATAGTTTTAATCATAGAGTAATGAAACTTGCAAGGATTAAGTGTTATGTAAAAATTTGGAAATTATTAGACTTTGAAAAGTCAAGGTCACGGTCAAGCAAAATGTCCAATTCACGTAGTCAGCCATAAGTTTGGACATCGTTGTCACAGACACTTCAAACTAGGTTCATATCTAAGTGTATGAAAATCCACACCAATTAATACATGTTAAGATCGAAGGTCAAGGTTGAGTCCAAGGTCAAGGTCAAGGAAAAGGTGGAATTCCGGTCATCAATCATATGGCCACAATTTTAATCGTAAAGTAATGAAACTTGCAAGGATTTAAAACTGTTATGTAAAGAGTTGGAAATGGTGAAATTTTTTGTAGATCAAAGGTCAAGATCACGGAATAGCAAAACGTTCAAAATTAGTCCAAAAGGTCGAGAAATAAGCTGCTGTGATGGAGGCCTGCACTGTAGGAGTGTTTTTTTTCTAGTTTCACTATATAAATTTTCTACGAAGTAAATCTGGCTTATAATTTTCAAATCAGCATTAAACTGACACACATACGCACACTTATATACATACATTCGAATACATTTGTTTATGTATGTATTTACGTACGTATACACACATATATAGACATACATGCAAACATATTTTATCAAGACTCGAAAGGAGTTTGTGTTATGTTATTAACATCGTAACTCTTACATTGTGTATGTGTCTAAGCAAGTATGCTCATGTATCTTTTGTATGATTGAAAATGTTTTCGTATTCTATTTCAGTTTACGCCTGTCATAAGTCAAGCAGGAACCTAACTTCACCAGAGACGCTTATATGCCTATTGATGTTCTGAAATAATCATATGGCATTTGAAGTTGCAGTCCATTTGCTCTTGTTATATATATATATATATATATATATATTACGTATATATATATATATATATATATATATATATATATATTACGTATATATATATATATATGTATATATACAGTAACAGTATATATATATATATATATATATATATATATATATATATATATAATATATGTATACAGTATATATATGTGTATATATATACATACATATATATATATATATATATATATATATATATATATATATATATAAAGAGAGAGAGAGAGAGAAGAGAGAGAGAGAGAGAGAGAGAGAGAGAGAGAGAGAGAGAGAAAGAGAGTATCAAGTAAAAAACAGTGTAATAAGCGACCAAGCCATCCCCTTAAATTAGAAGTGACGTAAAGTTCACATAAAACGATTTAACCCTATCAGCGCCACTGTTCTTGGCAAGCGGCCATAGCTTTAGAAATGTGATATTGTATTTATCACTTCTTAATGTTCACAGAGAGAGAGAGAGAGAGAGAGAGAGAGAGAGAGAGAGAGAGAGAGAGAGAGAGAACTCGTTGGCTACGTGCTCATGATGTGGTGATGATGTTCACAGCAAATAAGCAAGTCACCATCCACATCAATCAAGTCTCAGGGAGAAATGTTCTGGTTTTATCTCCTTTTCCTTTTAGTTCTTCTCTCACATCCACCTCCTCCTCTCCCTCCCCATTTCCTTTTTTATCAACTTTAGCTCCTGTAAGCCAGTGTATGTGTCAAAGAGCATCACTTGTATTTTATCGTCAAAAAGAGTAGATCCATTGGTAAATATTGTAAGTCATAGAGCATAACGGTTGAAGGCCGTATGCCTCGCGCTGTTTGCATTGCTGTGACGCACGGTGCAACTGTCTCATCTCTTATCTCCTGTCCAGTTGACGGGCGAATATGGGATCTAAACTGTCTAGAGAGAGAGAGAGAGAGGTTCTAGCCATTTGGTTTTATCTTTCGTTTCTTTCTCTATTTTATTTCTAATAAAAAAATTTGTTGGTTTGTGTTTCTCATTTTGGAGTATTCTTCTCCTCGTGTATTCCTCTTGTTATTTGTCAGTTGTTACATTTGTGCTGTTAAAAAGAGGCCACAATTTTTTTCTTTTTAAATTTTCAATTGTACCATGTTTATATAAGTGCATGATGTACATATTTCAGGTATATTGTTTCCTGCATATTAACAAATACTGGTAAAATGTTATGTCAAGATAAAGGATTAGTCAGTAATCCGGTTGTGAGTTATAAAAACCTAATTTTCAATGAACACACTCTTACACACACATACACAAACACACACACACACACACATATATATATATATATATATATATATCTGTATGTGTGTGTGAATTTATATGTATATATACTTTCAATTGGGTCTGTTGTCTGTGTTTTAACTTATTTGATTTATGTTGGAGTATATAACGATCACAAAAATATATAACTACACAAAGTATTCGACAGACATTGTTTGGGCAATCTTTCACTTCACTTGTAATTAGATGAACTTTGATATATTTTCCAAATGGAATAGATGTAGATTTATTCTTCGGGCGTTTTGTAGTGTTCTATCTTATTTTTTTTTTTATTCATTTCAAGCATTGTAGACTAATTCAGAAAATAGATCTAAACCTACATTTATATACAATTTAACGAACGCTTGAAAATAAAACAATTGAAACCTTTGAAGTGCAGCACGAGGATATCTTGTTTCATGATTTTGAAACGCATGATTAGCGCTTTGCTTGTTAAGGCAAATCCTTAAATCAAGCAGATAAGGTAGAGGAGTCACTCGACCAATTAAGCCCCCGGCCAATTAGGCCCCGAAAGCCAATAAAAGGTGATATTGATGCGAGGTGAATCTGCAAAGCTCCCGTTTTAAAGCCGTCAAAGTAATTGGCAAGTCCCGATGGCAGGTGTGTATTTACTGGGACGATTGAATTGACTGGCGTAGACACACGGGCGGGGGTGGGGGCGTTTGGGGGGATTGACTGGCGAAGACACAAGGGGGGAGGGGAATTACCTGGCGTAGACACGCGGGTGGGGGTGGGGGCATTTGGGGGATTGACTGGCGAAGACACAAGGGGACGGTTTTGGGAATTGACTTGCGTAGACACACGGGCGGGGGTGGGGGCGTTTGGGGGGATTGACTGGCGAAGACACAAGGGGGGAGGGGAATTACCTGGCGTAGACACGCGGGTGGGGGTGGGGGCATTTGGGGGATTGACTGGCGAAGACACAAGGGGACGGTTTTGGGAATTGACTTGCGTAGACACACGGGCGGGGGTGGGGGCGTTTGGGGGATTGACTGGCGAAGACACAATGGGGGAGGGGAATTAACTGGCGTAGACACGCGGGTGGGGGTGGGGGCATTTGGGGGATTGACTGGCGAAGACACAAGGGGACGGTTTTGGGAATTGACTTGCGTAGACACACGGGCGGGGGTGGGGGCGTTTGGGGGATTGACTGGCGAAGACACAATGGGGGAGGGGAATTACCTGGCGTAGACACGCGGGTGGGGGTGGGGGGCATTTGGGGGATTGACTGGCGAAGACACAAGGGGACGGTTTTGGGAATTGACTTGCGTAGACACACGGGCGGGGGTGGGGGCGTTTGGGGGATTGACTGGCGAAGACACAAGGGGGGAATTGACTGGCGTAGACACACGGCGGGGGCGGGGTGGAATATACTGGCGTAGACACAAGGGGGTTGGGAATTGACTGGCGTAGACACACAGACGTGGGGGGGGGGGGAAATTAGCTTGCGTAGACACACGGCCGGGGGGGGGGTAATTGACTGGTGTAGACACACGGGCGGGGGAAAGGGGGGGATTGGCTGGCATAGACACACGGAGGTGGGGTTGGGGAATTGACTGGCGTAGACACACGGGTGATGGGGGTGATTAACTGGCGTAGACACACGTTGGGGCGGTGATGGTGAAGGACACAAAGATGGAAAATATGTTGAAGGAAAGCCACTAATCTTTCAGATTAAGAACCCCCAAAATTGTTGAGAAAATTAGAAACGAGAGAGAGAGAGAGAGAGAGAGAGAGAGAGAGAGAGAGAGGGAGAGGGAGAGAGAGAAGTAAAGGCGTCAAATCTTTTCATCTAGAGAGAGAGAAAGGGAGATGAATAATGAAGGAAAGCAGTATATCTTTTAATATTTGTATCACAAAAGTATAAACAAACTTAGAGAGAGAGAGAGAGAGAGAGAGAGAGAGAGAGAGAGAGAGAGAGAGAGCGAGCAATATGCGTATTAGATACAAACCAGAAGATGCATGGAACGAAGCTGTCAGGTAACATCAAGCATGGATCTAAACGATTATTGTATTCTCATAAAAAAGAGAACATTTTCTCCCCTCTCTCTCTCTCTCTCTCTCTCTCTCTCTCT
The DNA here is from genome assembly GCF_036898095.1 of Palaemon carinicauda. Classification (NCBI taxonomy): domain Eukaryota; kingdom Metazoa; phylum Arthropoda; class Malacostraca; order Decapoda; family Palaemonidae; genus Palaemon; species Palaemon carinicauda. The sequence goes on from NC_090759.1 coordinate 25,623,448, forward strand.
GTATGTATATATATATATATATATATATATATTCCTTTTCATTTTCATGTTTCCTATATAAATCTCCCCCCCTCTCTCTCTCTCTCTCTCTCTCTCTCTCTCCCTCTCTCTGTTTTCCCATTTCCTATATTAAGTTTATTAAATTTTTCATCTCTCTCTCTCTCTCTCTCTCTCTCTCTCTCTCTCCACGATGACACTGGAAGCGTTCAAGTTTCACCTTGATGAGAGGGCCACGCACTCCACTCCACCCACACTGTGGGCGGGTGTGTGGGTAGTATTGTTATTTTTTTTTCCCGCCCTCCATGAGTCAGCCGTGGCATGCAGGGAGCGAAATGAAACCGTCAGAATTTTTTTTTTCTTTCTTCTATTTAATG
>NC_090759.1:25628821-25633821 GCF_036898095.1 Palaemon carinicauda
TTATTGATTTAATATTTTTATATATTGTTTCAACTTGTATATTTTTATTTGGCAATAATTTTTTTTTCCTGTACTTATTTTTTTCCCCGTACTTTTTTTTCTTTTTCTTTTTGTGTACATTCGGGGATTTAATGTAAGTCTGATGAACTTGCACTTTATTAAGAATGGAGAATTTATTATTTTTTTTGGGTTTACAACTTGTACTTTTGATTTTAAAGTTTATATTTATTCTATTTTTTCTTTCTTATCTACGAAGGACACACAAAAAGTAAATGAAGACGAGGGTTCTATATAAATAATATAATTTCACATTATTTTGTTGTTTAATAGTGTCCAAGTGACATAATATTTTTCAGTTGTGAAAGATATCAGTGTTTAATAATACATCTTAATTACTCTATTTTACCCATACTTTTGCCCTTTACTGTGTTTTGCTTCATTTCATGTAGTAATTCTTGTGATGGTGTTGTCTCTTTTGATTTGCTTTTATAGCTTTGACTTCTATAATCATAGATATATATTTAGTAACGTTTTTTTATTTCTCATCGTCTGGTATTGTAGACATGATTTTATTTTATTTGGTTTTTATTGGAAATTTCGATTATTGATATTGCAGAATATTAATTTTTAATACTACGTTTTTATAGTTTATATATGAAAGAGCTGTTTTAATGTTGTTACGGTTCTTAGAATATCGTTACGTCTCTTACTGTTTACATATTTTCTTATTTCCTGACCTCACTGGGCTATTTTTCCCAGTTGGAGCCCTAGGGCTTATAACATCCAACTTTTCCAACTAGGGTTGTAGCTTATTTAGTAATAATAATATTAATAATGATAATAATAGTAATAATAGTATGATCGAACCATGCACTTTTTCATTGTTGTTTATTTCTTTGTACCGACAGATGTTGATGAAAGTAGAAAAAGAAACAAGAAAAATTGCACGAATTGTACTGGCAAAATAAACGCAATGAATGTTAATTCGCCAAACAAAACAGCTCCTTTGATTATGTAAATAACACTACTCTACCCTCTTGATCCCTCCCAGCCAATGCAGCAACTAAATAGCCTTAATGACATTAGAATGAAGCTCGTGTGGAGGAAAATGCTATTTGCTGGCGCCCCTAAGAAAAACAGATCCAATTCTCTTATTGCCAGAGACTGCGAGTCTATTGCATTTTGAATGCCTCGAAGAAGATTCTTATCTTTATTCCCAGTTTTTGCCATCATTCATATTCATTATTACTCCTTGGCTTTGTTTGGTCTCCGCTCTGGAAATGAATATTTGATAGCATTGCATTTTTTCTGGGGGGAGGGAGAGTTCTTTGTTCTCCTAGCGGAAAGGTTAAAGAGCAAAAAAGCGACAATTGTAAAACGTTTTAACCTGACAAAAGCGTGGAATAGACGAGGAGGAACAACAAGGGTTAAAACAGCTTTAAATTCTTAGAAATGGAGAGAGAGAGAGAGAGAGAGAGAGAGAGAGAGAGAGAGAGAGAGAGAGAGAAATGAGTTGTTAGAGCAGCAAACATCATCAACAAAAGGGGAGAGGCAAAGAAAAGCTAAAACCCTCTTCCGAACGGCAGACGCAGACAACAGGCCGAGTAAAAATGTCTTGTTTACAATCTTCCAAAGCCTCACAAATCCCGTTCTGTCACTTGGGTGGCGTTTAGCTATTTAGAAGTTTGGGTTTTGGGGGGTAGGGGTGGGGGTAGAGCTCCCCTCATTCAGTCAACATTGCTTCCTACTCCCCCCCCTTCCCCTCCCAAACACATCTCTGCCCCCTTCCTAACATCCACACAAATTCTTCGTCGCCCCCCCCCCACCCCTCCCCCCCTTTCCAAGAAAACATTTCATCCTGCAATGAAATGCAGTTGGACATTTCAGCCAGGTCTTTTCCTTAGCGTTCTCGTTGCTTCATTGTGCAATGCAGTGTTTTTCTTTGTGTCGCAAGTGCGCATTTTTCACAATCGCCAACTTATTTTCACAATCGCCAACTATTTTTCACAATCGCCAACTATTATTTGCAATCGCTAACTATTTTTCACAATTGCCAACTATTTTTCACAATCGCCAACTATTTTTCACAATCGTTTACTATTTTTAACAATTGCCAACTATTTTTCACAATTGTCAACTATTTTCCACAATCACCAACTATTTTCCACAATCACCAACTATTTTTCACAATCGCCAACTATTTTTCAAAATCGCCCACTATTTTTCACTATCACCAACTATTTTCACAATCCCCAACTATTTTTCACAATCGCCAACTATTTTTCACAATCGACTACTATTTTTCACTCTCGCCAATTATTTTTCACAATCGCCTACTATTTTTCACAATCGCCAACTATTTTTCACAATTGCCTACTATTTTTCACAAGCGCCTACTAGTTTTTGCAATCGCCAACTATTTTTCACAATCTCCTACTACTTTTTACTATTGCCAACTATTTTCACAATCGCCAACTATTTTTCACAATCGCATACTATTTTTTCACAGTCGCCAACTATTTTTCACAATCACAAATTATTTTTCACGATCACCAACTATTTTTCACAATCGCCTACTATTTTTCACTATCGCCAACTATTTTCACAATCGCCAACTATTTTCACAATAGCCAACTATTTTTCACAATCGCATTCTATTTTTTCAGTCGCCAACTATTTTTCACAATCACAAATTATTTTTCACGATCGCCAACTATTTTTCACAATCGCCTACTATTTTTCACTATCGCCAACTATTTTCACAATCGCCAACTATTTTTCACAATCGCATACTATTTTTTCACAGTTGCCAACTATTTTTCACAGTCGCCAACTATTTTTCACAATCACATATTATTCTTCACGATCGCCAACTATTTTTCACAATCGCCAACGATTTTTCACAATCGCATACTATTTTTTCACAGTCGCCAACTATTTTTCACAATCACAAATTATTCTTCACGATCGCCAACTATTTTTCACAATCGCCAACGATTTTTCACAATCGCATACTATTTTTTTCAGTCGCTAACTATTTTTCACAACCACAAATTATTTTTCACGATCGCCAACTATTTTCATAATCGCCTACTATTTTTCACTATCGCCAACTATTTTCACAATCGCCAAATATTTTTTACAATCGCTAACTATTTTTCACTATCAGCTACTATTTTTCACAAGCGCCAACATTTATCAGAATCACCAACTATTTTTCACAATCACCATTTTTCACAATCGTCAACTATTTTTCATAATCGTCATCTATTTTTCACAATCGTCTACTATTATTCACAATCGCCATTTTTCACAATCACAAACTTTTTTCAGAATCGCCAACTATTTTTCACAATCACCATTTTTCACAATCACCAAATATTTTTCACAATCGCCAACAATTTTTCACAATCACCAAATATTTTTCACAATCGCCTACTATTCACAATCGCCAACTATTTTTCACAATCACCAAATATTTTTCCCAATCGCCTACTACTTTTCACAATCCCCAACTATTTTCCACTTGCGAAGAAGCAAAATGGAAGCTTTTGGGAGCGGTTTTACTCGTCTTCTCTCTACCAGCCTTGATTGTCAAGGGGATCTTCTGGAGCGAGAATGGAAGTTTGTGTTTTATTTTATTCTGTGTTTTGTCTTTGCTTTATCATTATACTAGAATTGACACGTCACGAGATTTAAAAGATTTTCTTAGAGGTTTTGCTTACTTGCGTTGACTTTTGATAAATTATGTCCATTTGTTTGGAAGTTGTTTCTTTCATTTATTTATTTCGTTACTCTATGTTATTTATTCGGTAATTGTAAGTTGTATGTTGTCGTAAGGTTAACCTGCCAAATAAGCTAGTGATATATATATATATATATATATATATACAATGCATATTTGTATATAACACAACAACAACAACAACAACAACAACAACAACAACAAATGCAGCCATTTCCAGTCCACTGCAGATCAAAGGCCTCAGACATGTCAAATGATGTCTGGGGTTTCGCCAGTTTTCATTACCACGCCACCAACTGCTGATTGGTGATGGTGGGAGACTTTAGTTTGATCGCTTTCGTTAGATACTTTCGATTCTGCGACCCAAAATGTAACTCTGTGCCATGGGGAAAACTTTTGATATATATATATATATATAATATACTGTATATATTATATGTTATATATATATATTATGTTATATATATATATATATATATATACTGTATATATATATATATATATATATATATATATATATATATTATATATATATAATATATATATATATATATATATATATCTATATCTGTGGTACAATACGTCTCTGTGTTTCACCATGTCTCATTTGGTTTTCCTGGTAATCATTCAGACCACCATACTTAATATTGCCTAAAGTCAGTGATGTTTACCAGACAGTAGATCCAACTAATCTATCTTTGGATCTTGAGTATAAAAATTGTTTTAGTCGCCGGTCAAGAGGCAAACGTGGCTGATGACAATGCTTATGGAGGTTGGATCTGAGAATTGGATTGAGCTCAGATATGGCAGAGGAAAGAGATATATGTCCCAGAGGATTAAGATAAAAAGATTACATGTTGATTTGCAATAACAAGAGCTTCTATCATGTTGATTTCCTTTGCAATGCGAATAAAACACACTCAGTCTTTAGATGAAAACAGGGTGGTTGGAAAAGGAGATTTTCTCCTGTATTAGGTATAATTCTGTCTCAGTCGGACGGCCGATACTCAATTTGTCGGGCAGGCCACGGCCGGCATAATAATATAGACTTAAATATCGTTCGCTGAAACCTAAAATAGCTCGATTGTTAAGGCAATTACCGCTGTGGCTTATTGGGATATATATTTTTCGTGGGAATTGCAAATTAATCCGGTGTTCGGCAAATTTGAATATGAATAGCAATATGATTCGCTGTTATTCGTTGCGTCGTGTTTTAGTATATTTCGACGGAAATCAGTTTTTGTCGACCGTTTAA
>NC_090759.1:25652307-25654807 GCF_036898095.1 Palaemon carinicauda
ATATAAACTATGAAAACTTTAACGAAACAATAGGGAGAGAAATTAGATGGAATAATAGTGTGCACGAGTGTAGTACCCTTAGTGGAAGAGAACCTCTACCCCAAGACAGTGGAAGACCATGGTACAGAGGCTATTGCACCTAACATCTTCTCCAGTCACTTCTCTTTTTCAAAACCCTTTGCCTCATGATCTCTCTTTACTTTCACGTAATGTGAATTTTTGAATGGAGTCTCATGTGTGTATTATTGAATATTGTCTTTGCTTGGCATCAGTGTTCTTATAATTTTATGTTTTTTTTCTTTTCTTTTTTATTCTGATCTTGAGTGTCTTTCATTTAAATTTTATTTTCGATGCTAAGACGGCTGTAAATAGCCTAATGTAAATTGATTAACAAAACTTTCGCCATACACATATTTTTCTCTCTCCATCTTCACACATTCATCTTTACTTTTTTTACTTCTTTAGCACTCACGACTTGCAACAGTGCCCTGCCTATCCAGGGCTCCTCTTTCCATTTGTTCTGTCATCCTACTCCTTTGTATCCTTTTCCTTGTTGTTGTTATTGAAGATTACATAGTTTTTGTGGCCAAGCATGGGCTCTTGCAGTTCTGCAGCCCATAGGTGTTGATATGGTGAATTTGAAGGGTAATAAGATTAAATAGATATATAAAGGATAAACAACATACTTTATTTATTGGTTTGTGAATTTAGTTTTCTCTCTTATACTAGAGGAGCCCCTGCTTATTTTTGGTTCTATAACCCCTCCCCATGTTCTTTGGCCCCTCCCCCATAACGTCACCCATCCCCTGCACTCCTTAACTTTTAGTAACTCCCCCCCCCCCCCAATACCATTTATTGGTTTGTCAATTTAGTTTTCTTTCTTATGCAAGAGGCACCCCTGCCTCTTTTTACTTCCATAACCCCTCCCCATGTTTTTTTATCCCTCCCCCATAACGTCACCCATCCCCTGCACTCCTTACCTTTTTGTATCCCCCCCACCCCCAATACCCCCTTGTTCCCTCTTCTTGCTGGAAGCCGATGACGCTTCGCCGCGGTGGCCAGGTGAGAGATGGTAGGAGATAAGGTGATATTTATATATGTTGAGCATATATGCATGCAGCTCAGCCAAGCTTACTTGGATAGGATTACAAGTGAATAGATTTGCAGCGGGGAGGGGATTGGCCAGATAAAAATCGACGGGGAGAGAGAGAGAGAGAGAGAGAGAGAGAGAGAGAGAGAGAGAGAGAGAGAGAGAGAGAGAGAGAGATGCCATGCATTGCAGTGTCTCTCGAAGAATATAATTGATGCTAATGATGAATAAAATTACGTCAGGTTAAGACCATTAGGGAGTTAATTGACTTTTTTTTTCTTTATACTTTTAGAGGTGAATTAGCAAAGTCAAATAATGTACTGGTATATGTAAAACAAAAAGCTTAGATTTTTTTTTCAATATATATTTATTATTTTGCCCTGCTTTATTTGTAGTATTTTTTTCCGGCAGAAAAAAGTGCGTATATCACCGAAATTTGTATATTATGGGACGTATGTATTTGTTGATGTTATTATCATTATTGATAGGCCAGTTAGTGAAAATTTATATAGTTACTGATCATCTTGTTCTCGTTTTTATATTCCCCCAGACTTTGACGATGTGGAAGAATAAACTTTCGATTTTGGTAAATATTTTGACTGATCAGAAAAAAAAAAAAAAACAGTTTTAGAGTTACACCTATATCACCACAGGCTCCTCCCCTCTCGAAATTTCCTTAAGGAAAAGTAATTGTTCTGGTTTAACAAAAGTTCCCTAATTTGATTGCTGTATTTACACATAAATTCGAACTGATATTTTGATAGTTTGTACTCTCAGATCTTTATTCTTATTTTTGAATGTGTACATCGTTTAAGTATATGAAATTAATATTTTTTTTACCCTTGAACGTTTTGGCTCTTGTATAAATTTTCAAATGAAGATTCAAATACATTTCTTCATAATATGATTTATTAGTATCTACATTTTTTATTAATGTATGGGCAGATTTTTATTTTATCCAAGAAGTTAAGAACCCGTAAAAAAGCCAGAGATATAACTTGACGAGCTTGTGGTAAATCTCTTATGGATTTTTTTGCAATGTCTACGAACCTTTGGAAGTTTGGTTAGGTCAAGATATCATCCTTGAATGATCGGTTAGAAGCGGAATTTCCTCTACTGAATGGTTCCTCTCAAGCCACCCGAATTTTGTGAATTTTATTTTACTAGAAAAAAATGGAATAATTCATCTTTCGCGTATCTACCTGCCCGGATGGAAGATATATTACGGTCTGTCTCCCTGGCTGGTTTGATGCTCACGAATTCGTTAACCGATCACCTGCGTGAAACCCATAGCAGGTACTAATCAGCCTTAAGTACATATCATTATTTGTGTCAATTGCCAAATCGAAGTTCGTGTGTACTTATTTGATTGAACAGAGATAACAGAAGTACTACTATTACGTGTGATTA
>NC_090759.1:25664807-25675387 GCF_036898095.1 Palaemon carinicauda
TAAATCCTGAAATTCTGCCAGTTCGTTTAACCCTTGACGGTTTACTTCTAATAAAACTTGGCCGATACTTGACTTAAATCAGTTGTAAAAGCTAGTTTCCCGAGACTGATCATCCACGCGCGAAATAACATGGAAATCGTTCAATTATGGGAGGTAATTTACCCTTGAGGCTCTCACGAAAGCGGCTGAAAATGGTCGAAGGGTGTCCCGGTTGGGGTAGGTGGCCTGTCCAGTTACTTATTTTTTTTTTCTGCTATTTTGTTTATGTTATCTTTCTTATTGTTATTTTGCTTTTGTCCTCTTTCTTTTAATCTCTCTGTCTTTATTAGTACTTCTCCCTTTTTTCAAGTAACCCTAATTTCAAGAGCACACGAGTAGCTGTTTATATTATTATGTCCTGGTTTTTCTGTTTTTGTTTTTTTTAATTCTGAAAAACATTGACAAAACAGTACTGTTAAAATGGCAGTTCTTGTTGTAGCATTAGAAATGCATTGTCTTACCAAACATGATTGCAATTTTGCATTTCAAAAAATTTGTGTATATTGGGTTTTGTGTAATTCCAGGAAAACATTATTTTATTGAGTTTCTAATCTTAAGTTTGACCTTGTATAGTTTTTTCCTAAACGAGGTGCCTTGTTGCTTGAGGGTACAATTGGGCACACTATTCTATCTTATTTCTCTTCCTCTTCTTTGGTTAAAAGTTTCATTGTTATATGGGAGATGTTTATTTTAATGTTAATGTTATTGAAAAAAATTATTTTTCATTGTTCCCTTTTCCTCATTGGGCTATTTTCCCTGTTGGAGTCCCTGGGCTTATAGCATTCTGTTTTTCCAACTAGGGTTGTAGCTTACACTATTCTATCTTATTTCCCTTCCTCTTCTTTGGTTAAAAGTTTCATTGTTTATATGGGAGATATTTATTTTAATGTTAATGTTATTGAAAAAAATTATTTTTCATTGTTCCCTTTCCTCACTGGGCTATTTTTCCAGTTGGAGTCCCTGGGCTTATAGCATTCTGTTTTTCCAACTAGGGTTGTAGCTTACCAATTGATACTACTACTACTACTACTACTACTACTACTACTACTACTACTACTACTACTACTACTACTACTGCTAATAATAATAATAATAATAATAATAATAATAATAATGATAAAGTAACATTTTCAAGGGATTGAAATTTATTCATGTGGATAATTGCCAGTAAATATTTATGAAATCTATTTTTATTTTGTTATTATTGTGAAAAGGGATATTTGTTTTATGCGTTGTTACGTTATTGTTAGCAGATGCAATCATCTATGTGTTACATGGTAACACCATTTCTTATATGTGAATCTCAGTCATTTCAATAACAATTAACCATATATATATATATATATATATATATATATGGGCAAATCATGATGGTTTACCGTGGTTTTGGACAGGAGACCAACGCATGAATAATCCTGAATTAAAAAAATTGGATAATATTTTTATATCGTTATGTTTCAAGGTATTCTCTCTCTCTCTCTCTCTCTCTCTCTCTCTCTCTCTCTCTCTCTCTCTCTCTCTCTCTCTCTCTCTCTCTCTCTCTATTCTTAATTAGAAAAATTAAATAATAATATTTTTATATCGTTATGTTTCAAAGTTATTAGTAGGTTTTCCGTTGAATTATATTTGAATTATATATAAAAGCATGACGAATGCAGTACCCCTGAAATTCAAACTTTTGAATTTGTATTCCAGTATACCTAAAAAAATTGCCTTTTTCATTTGATTTACTTACTAAATTATATTTATGTATAAATATGCCTGTATATATATATATATATATATATATATATATATATATATATATATATATATATATATATATATATATATATATATATATGTATATATATATATGTATATATATATATATATATATATATATATACATACATACATACATACATACATACATACATACATACACACGTTACAGTAGCTCAAAAGTCTTTGTTAAGGAAAATAATTACAAGTTATTTACGATAACGAATAAAGGATGATAAAGACGAAGCTGCAAAAGAGGGAAGATTTAAAAACGAACATATACATCATATAGCGAATTGTTTCGTAAGGGGAAATTATATGTATAATAAGAACTGTTGATCATTTATAGATTAGAAAATAAATGAGAAGCGAAGAAAAGAAATAACGAAGAAGGAATAATGAAGATAAGTCCAGGCAAGAGAGAGAAGATTAATAACCTTATTAGTATTGAACTCCACACACCGTAGAGGTATTAAGGCAACGATGAATGAAAATTTGAAGAGAAAAAAAAAACGGGGTTAATACTAAAGTGGAAAGATTTAAGAGGACAGGCCAAAAAAAAAAAAAAAAGACAAAGAAGTCTTTAGACCAGAATGAATAAATTGAAAAAGAAGAAAGAATTCTATTAAAGACAAAAAAAAAGAAAAAAATAGGCACAAGAATAAGAAGATAGAAAAGTCTTCAGACCAGAATGAATAGCTTGAAAAAGAGAAAAAGAATTCTATTAGAAAATAAAAAAGAAATTAAAATTAATAGAGCACCCGGCAACTCACCATCGAAAGGTCCCAGTTAGGATTATGAAGTGATTAATGATCGGTAAGAGGAAGGGGATACGGGAAGAATAGGCGAGGGAATTATAAAAGGGAATTTATTCATTAAAGGATCCGTATCACTTCTCGGTGTGAGGATGGAAAAGGGAGAGGGGCTCGCAAGCAAAAGGTGTATCTGAAAATGTCTTCCTTTCCTTCCTTTTCTTCTTCTTCCAAAGGGCATCTTAATTACCTCTATTTGTCTCCGCCACCTGCCTGCCTACTACCTGGTGCCTTCTTTTCCTTTTTTTTTTTTTTTTTGTTCTTTATTATATGTCTCTCTCTCTCGCTCTCTCTCTCTCTCTCTCTCTCTCTCTCTCTCTCTCTCTCTCTCTCTCTCTCTCTCTCTCACACACATTTTGTGCGTGACTTGTAATAAATGCCATTGCATTTTCGGGGACCTTAACAGTAGTTAATATTTCAGAATGGGCTTTTAACTTAACCCCGAAATGTTCGTTAATTTTTGCATACCTGTAAATGCCAAGAAATAGCAACTTTCTGGTCTACATCAATAAAATTTAAACCGTGTTTTTTCTTCTGGTTATGGAAAGTTCCTTTTAAGACGATTGAAAAGAAATTAGCACCGAGTATCGTTAGCCAGTTAAACCCTAATTTCCCCTGGCATAGAAATCTTGATTGTATAAAGAATAAGAATATATATATATATATATATATATGTGTGTGTGTGTGTGTGTGAACGGAAAAAAAATATTTCAATAATGTTTCATTTGAAGTGATAGTTATAGTGATTATTACAACCACGTTTCGGCTCCATTATTGACACCCCCCCCCCCCCACCCCCACCCCCCCCGCCAGGGAACTTGTCTCTACTGTCCTTACATTCTTTTAACGACATTTTTCTTCATTTGTGTTTTCTTTCAGATGGTCAGTAGAAAGATGTCTTGCCAGGTAGTCATTATCATTATGATCATTCATGGAGAGAGAGAGAGAGAGAGAGAGAGAGAGAGAGAGTTTCTTTCACAAGTTCCTTGTAAAGACATTGTATTGTGAAAGAATGTCCCCTTAAATTACACACTCCATTAAATATTTTTTTGTATATCTTTAATTAAATCTTATTTTACTCATTTTTTCTCGGAGCTGATATTCACAGCATTGGGGGAACCTTAGGATAGATAGAAGGGCTATCTAATGGATATTGTGCCTTTTGTCGATACATTTTTCATTGAATTAAGGTGTTTAGAAAGTATTTCCTTTAGACATCTCTTACATAAGAGAGAGAGAGAGAGAGAGAGAGAGAGAGAGAGAGAGAGAGTAAACAAAAGTGATGCAAAAATTAATTGAAGTGTTAAAGGAAACTTGAAAATAAAAAGGAGAGAGAGAGAGAGAGAGAGAGAGAGAGAGAGAGAGAGAGTAAAAAAAAGTGATGCAAAAATTAATTGAAGTGTTAAAGGAAACTTGAAAATAAAAAGGAAGAGAGAGAGAGAGAGAGAGAGAGAGAGAGAGATCATGACAACAAAAGTGATGCAAAAATTAATTGAAGTGTTAAAGGAAACATGGCACCAAATGTAATTGCAAAAATCAATTAAATAGATAAAGGAAACAGGAAAATTAAAAGGAAGAGAGAGAGAGAGAGAGAGAGAGAGAGAGAGAGAGAGTGTGTGTCTTCGTGACACCAAATGTGATGCAAAAATCTATTAAATAGATAAAGGAAACATGAAAATAAAAAGGAAGAGAGAGAGAGAGAGAGAGAGAGAGAGAGAGAGTCGAGAAGATATATGCGAAGGAAAGATCATTTTCTGGTCGGCTGGTAAGACTTTTAGTCCATTCTGTTTTTAGAGATTGGTCGGTCAGGCAACGGGATCGAGTTTAAAACAAAAAAAAACAATTGAATTGATAGGAAAGACCAGGAGATCCTGGTTTTCTCTTTGTTTTACTCTGTTTTGTCTTAGTTTTTATTGTTTATCCTCTAGTATGTTTATAGTTGTCATCAATTATATTTGGTGTTGTGTCTGGGTTTTCTGCAAGTGGAAATATTTTTGTTGGCGTATTGGAGTGAGTTGGAGAGAGAATTTAAAAGTAAAAAAATATACCCGTTTTTGACCATATGTATGAAAATCATGCATAAGTTCTCTCTCTCTCTCTCTCTCTTCTCTCTCTCTCTCTCTCTAGCGGAAATATTATTTCTAGCAAATTGACGTGGATTGGAAAGAGAATTAAAAACAAATATCCGTCTTACCCATATATATGAAAGTCATGCATAATCCCCATCTCTCTCTCTCTCTCTCTCTCTCTCTCTCTCTCTCTCTCTCGATCGGAAATATTGTTAGCAAATTGAAGTGAGTTGGAGAGAGAATTTATAAGAAAAAAGATACCTTGTTATGTATGAAAATCATGTATAATCCCCGTCTCTCTCTCTCTCTCTCTCTCTCTCTCTCTCTCAACCGGAAATATTATTGGCAGTATATTGTTATATACCCGTTTTAATCATATGTATGAAAATCATGCATAACTTTCTCTCTCTCTCTCTCTCTCTCTCTCTCTCTCTCTCTCATTTTACGTATGTTCTGCATATTATATCTCGAGGATGTTTTTTTTTTTTTATTTTCGGCATGTTCAGAGACATTTTACCCGGCCAGTGCGATGTTTGTTAGAACGTGGATTTTATGCGACTTTTATGCAACGTTTTATACCATTGTACGCGAAATGAGACAAAGAATCCAATTCATGGCCTTTTATCCTTTTCTGAAAGAATGGGTGTTTTGAATTTTTACTGCTTTCAGCTTGTTTAATGATACCAATAGATTTTTCTCCCTTTAGAGTTTCATACCGTTGTTTTCATTTTACGCTGAAATTGATTGCAGTCTTGTTCATTGATTCAATTAAAAAAATTGTTTGTGGAATTTCATTCGTGTGATTGTAATCTCTTCAAGTTTTTTTTTTTTTTCCACGTTTATTCATTCTTTTCGTTTTGTATACATGAGAAGATTGTTTAGTTTTTTTTTTTGGCATTTTTTTTTTCAGTTCTTTTATATGAGTGGATTTTTTATCGCGAAATGTTCATTGCATATTTCAATTCTCTTTATAATTTTTTTTCTCTTTTACGTTTACAGGTGAGCGTGGTTTTGCATACTTCTGAGTGGTACAGAGTAAACGACAAGCGTAAGTTAAAATAGAATTTTTTTTCTCGTGTGTCATAATGAGTTCTTTCTCTTTTTTCCCTGGAAATTACAGTTGGAAGTCTTTGATATGTCATTCGCTTGAAAGGAAAGGTTATGACTTTTATAAATTGAGTGCTATTCAGGGCTGGCTTTTCTCTCACTGTTTTCGAGTTCCGTTCTCTTTGGTCTACATGAATTTCAAGACATATTTTCAACGTATGATTTGTTTTGCTAAGTGGAAGGTTGTTTGCCACAATTTCAAATGTTACTGCTGCTGTTGTTGTTGTTGTTGTTGTTGTTGTTATATGCAATAGTTCAAATAAACGATAAAACAATGATAGATGGTTGACATAATATGTGTATGTTAGGCCAAACAAGTTCACTTTCAAAAAAGTATGCTATTTGAATGTTTACATTTTTATCTGAAATTTTGAGAGATATAATTTAAGGGTTGATTACCTTTTTATTTATTTATCGTTAAAATTGACATCATTTAATTAATTTCGTTATTACGTCACATTTTGATGTATCACATTTAATTTAAAACTTTGTGGCAATCAAACGTGATCTTTAATTATACGGAAATTATCATAGGTATGTAGATACGCGATACCATTTTAGATAGAACTTTATCTAAAGAAAATCATGCAACAAAGGAAAATTTTAGGCATGAAATTGAAAATTAGAATGCTTGGTCTACCTACTGAGTCATCAGCAGCTATAGCCTGACCCTCCTTGGTCCTAGCTTGGTTTTTTTTTTTTTAATTTATTTTTTTTTTTTGAGGGGGAATGTGAAACAAACAAACAGGTTGATGTGCATGCATAACCTCTCTCTACAACTTCGTTGACAGAAGTATAAAATGTTCCATACCAAAGTTCTTAGAACATTGCATTAAAAGGAAGCTTTTCAGTTATCTGCAAAGGGAAAATACAGGAATAAAAGGAACAGTGCAGAAAAAAAAAAAATTCCTGCGATGAAAGAAAAAATTAATTCGATAGAATATCAACCGTTTGGAACCATAGAAAAGTCCATTCTCTGTAATTAATAGAAATGTAGTTAACAATTGAGGATATTATTTTAAGTAATGATTAAAAAAATTATTCTTTTTAACCACATGCTTGAAGAATACGAATATTTAGTTCCATAACTTCATCTATTTGGAACCATAGATAGTTCGTTTTCTGTAAATAATAGAAATGTAATTAACAATTGAGGATATATTTTTAGTATTGGTTAAAAATTTATTACAATAGCAATAATAATAACACATTTAACCACATGCTCGAAGAATATTTTTAAAAGTAACGAAAAAGATGATGCTAATATTTGTTTCGTGATAGGAAGAGGTCAGTGAAACAGATGGCTGTAGAGGAATCCAACACATGTTGCTTGTAGTTTAAAAAGTCTTTTGATCTTATTTTCCCTCTCTTGTCATGACTTACAAATGAAACTCTGTCTGTGATTCAGTGCGCGCGCGCGCGCACACACACACACATATATATATATATACAGTATATATATATATATATATATATATCTCATAATCATCATCATCAGTCATGACTAGTTCACTGCAGAACAAAGGCCTCAGACATGACCTTCCACTCGCGTCTGTATATTGTCTTTCTGTGACAGTCTATACTGGCAAAATTTCTTGCCTCGTCAATCCATCGTCTTCTCTTAATTCCCCTGCTTCTTTTGTAATCCTTAGGGATCCATTCTGCTATTCTTAATGTCCATCTATTATCTATCATTCTCATTATATGTCCTGCTCATATCCATTAGATTTTCTTACATATTTTTAGATTAGCCTTTACTTTAATTTGCTCTCGTATTAATATATATATATATATATATATGTGTGTGTGTGTGTGTGATCTATAAGTTGAAATATAAAAGAGATATAGCGATGTACACAATCAGCAATAATGGAGAGCAGTGAAAAGATGAAATTGCAAAAAAATATATATTTTGAGTTTTTTCCGTATTTAGATAGAACCTCATTTTTAATCCTGGAACCCGTTTTCTTTTTATAAGTTAGCCAGTTGACTATTTTCCTTTGAAACGCCAAAGCTCTTCGTGTTTTAAATTAGTCCTCCTAATAGATTAAAAGAAACGTAATACTCCAGCATAAAATTATCATTTTTGTAGTTTTTGTGATCTCTCTCTCTCTCTCTCTCTCTCTCCTCTCTCTCTCTCTCTGTATACATATACAGAGAGAGTTATAGGGTCCTCTGACTGGCCAGACAGTACTACATTGGATCTTTCTCTCTGGTTACGGTTCTTTCCCTTTGCCTACACAGACACCGAATAGTCTGGCCTATTCTTTACAGATTCTCTTCTGTCTTCATACACCTGACAACACTTAGATTACCAAACAATTCTTCTTCTCCAAAGGGGTTAAATACTGCACTGTAATTGTTCAGTGGCTACTTTCCTCTTGGTAAAGGTAGAAGAGGCTCTTTAGCTATGGTAAGCAGCTCTTCTAGGAGAAGGACACTCCAAAAATCAAACCATTGTTCTCTAATCTTGGGTAGTGCCATAGCCTTTGTACCGTGGTCTTCCACTATCTTGGGTTAGAGTTCTTTTGCTTGAGGGTACACTCGGGCACCACTGTTCTATCTAATTTCTCTTCCTCTTTTTTTTTTAGAATTTTTATAGTTTATATAGGAAATATTTATTTCAATGTTTTTACTGCTCTTAAAACATTTTATTTTTCCTTGTTTCCTTTCCTCACTGGGCTATTTTCCCTGTTGGGGCCCCTGGGCTTATAGCATTCTGCTTTTCCAACTAGAGTTGTAGCGTAGCATTTAATAACAATAATTATATATATATATATATATATATATTATATATATGTATGTATGTATGTATATATACGGGTATAATACTGTGTATGTAAATATGTATACTGTTTATATATGTAAATGTATATATATATACATCTTTTATATAATACTAGTCTTTCATAATATATACCTCCGTAGTTATATAAAAGTATAATGACTTGTGTATTTTTGTGTGTAATATGCAATTCGCAACGACTACTAATCCGTAACTACTCCCAATCAATTCCACCAACCCCCTCGTTTCATTACCGTCCAGTAATGTGTGATTATTGTAGTTTGTTGTGTTTCATCATTTTAGGCGGGGGGGGGGGGGAGTGGGGGTCAGGGGTTAGGGGAGAGTAGCCTGGGGGTAAAGGGGGGAGGGGCGAGCTTGTTTTGACTATTCAATTTGCATCAGTCCCTTTGGTGGAGACGTTTATTTTCATGCCATCAAGAATACTTAATGGTGAGGAATTATTTTTATGCCTTCTCTCTCTCTCTCTCTCTCTCTCTCTCTCTCCTCTCTCTTATATATATATATATATATATATATCTGAGAAGAGAAGACGATGGATTGACGAGCTAAGAAAATTTTTAATTTTTTGGCATAGAAATACCAAAAGCAGACGGGATCGGAAGGATATGTCTGAGGCCTTTGGTCTGCTGTGGATTAGAAACAGCTGATTTTATATATACAGTATATATATAACATTCATATATATATAGTTTGTGTATGTATACGTAACAATGTATAAAGACGTATACTTTCGTATATAAATGACGTTTCCACTATCATATGGTGTATGAGAGAGAGAGAGAGAGAGAGAGAGAGAGAGAGAGAGCAAAATATAAATTAAATTATTTTTAATTTATTATTTATAAAAAATAATTACCAAACGTCAACCGATCCCTTAGAAATAAACCTGGCTGGACACTTGAAAAATGGTACAAAGTATAATTAAAAAGATACAGGGATTACGAGAATTGGACTCTCTATGTCGCTTGATTAAGCCAGATAGAACGAGTGCTTTTGATTATGAATTTTACAGTTGTCCTGGACGTTATTACTGGTTATTCTGTTCTTAAAATACTTTATTTTTCTTTGTTTTCTTTCCTCACTGGCCTACTCTCCCTCTTGGAGCTCCTGGGCTTATAGTATCCTGCTTTTCGAACTAGGGTTGTAGCTTAGCAATTAATAATAATAATGATATTAATATTAATAATGATATTAATAATAATAATGATATTAATGATGATAATGATATTAATGATGATAATGATATTAATAATAATAATAATAATAATAATAATAATAATAAAAGGCAATTTCTTGGAGTCAGACTAAATTAGTGTTGTTTCTTTCATATTAGTGTACGCGACTCGTCAAAAATGACGGCTAAATATTAAGATAGATTTGCACACACACGCAGTTTCAACGCGTCCTACCCCCCTCCCCATTTCCTAACGATAACATGGCAGTTTTGGTTTCCGAATTTACCTCCAAATGTACCTTCTGTCACCAGGGTTTGACTACTTCCTTTCTCCCTACCCGAGGGGTGGGGAGAGACTGGGTAGTTATACGTTTGGCAATGTCGCTCAGCGTTGTCGGATAGTTATATATATATATACATATATATATATTATATTTATATATATTTTATATATATATATTACATATTTATATATACATATATATATATATGTGTGTGTGTGTGTGTGTGTGCGTTTGTGTATTTATATCTTTCCCTTTTGTGCTTTTTCAGGGAGTGTATATTTTAGCTTAGCATAATGACATACATGAACAAAAAAAAATTTATATCAGCCAAAAATTTGGCTAAAATTTTTAACTCGTCAAGCGATCATCAGAAGTGGGCACATATTATTATTATTATTATTATTATTATTATTATTATTATTATTATTATTATTATTATTTGCTACTACATAAGTAAGATTTAATTGAATTATTTTATCCTAAAGTTATCTTCGCTGCTGCTGAAGACAGCGTTAGTTAGAAAAG
>NC_090759.1:25690887-25695887 GCF_036898095.1 Palaemon carinicauda
TTCAAATAGAAATCCAAATAGTCATAAATTATCAATAAATAAGTATATAAAAATACGTACAGGCAATAAAATAAACTAAGACAGTTCTAAAAAAAAATAGGATATGTAGTAAAAATCAGATAGTCATAAGATTTCAATAAATAAGTCCCAACAAATATATACAGACTCAGAACTCATTTTGAATTAGGATACTTGGTTTTAAAAACTACAATGTAGTATCAGTAGTAAAAGACATAAAAATAAGCCAGATTAAAATCTAAGAACAAAGTACAAAAGATTAAAAGAACAATTAAGACTCTGTTAAAAGTAAATTCCTTAGTTTTGACTTAAAAATAGATACAGAGCCTGCTTCTTTTATTTCACGGGGCTGTTTATTATACAACACTGGACCTCGGACTCTGATTTGCCTCGAGCCAATACTAGTTTTGTGTCTTGCAACATACAAATCATCCCTTTGGCGTGTAGTGACATTACTGAATAAAGATACAGGTGGGAAACTGTATAACCAATCTGGAATTTTATTATTTAAAGCTTTATATAACATAGTGCACATGTCAAGAGTATACTGGTCTCTTATTTTCAACCATTCCAATTCTTTTAAATGTGGAGTTACATGTTCAAACTTTCTAACGTTGCCAACAGCCACTCTTGCTGCAAAGTTCTGCAGCTTTTGTACTCTTTGTAGCTGTGATTTGTTAGTACATCCCCAAACTTTTAAGCAATATTTTATAAAACTTAAAGCTAGTGACTGGACGACTATCTTGCGGGTACTTGACTCAAAATGATCTTTTACTCTATTCAAGTATATAAGAGTACCCATTACCTTTTTATACATTTCGTCTATATGATAGTCAAAGTTCATGTACCGATCGAAATGAACACCTAAATTTTTCACAGTCGTCATTGGCTTAATTATATTTCCATTGAAATTTATCTGTACCTCATCTCCAATATCTGACACATATTGCCTGGATCCAATAATGATAAACTGTGTCTTTTTCTCATTTAAAAGTAAGCCATTTCTCAAAAAGTAATCTTTAGCTCTGTTTAGAATCTCTTCTGCCTTACAAATCATGTCGGCTATATCCTTAATGTCACCTTCTATTAGTATTTGCGTGTCATCAGCATATTGAATTATAAAACAGCCAGGTATTGATCTCACGAGATCATTAACATATACCATAAAAAGTATAGGGCCGAGAATTGATCCCTGAGGTACTCCAAATTGAATATTTTTCTTCGATGATACAGCACCACTTAGCCTGACGGACTGAAACCTATTCTCAAGGTAGCTCTTAAACCAGCTCTGATCAATATTCATCCACGTACATTTCTCTAATAATATGGTATGATTTACGCTATCAAAAGCCTTAGATAAATCTAGTAATAAGAGTAAGGAAACTTTTTTGTTGTCTATATTTTCATAAATCTTGTCAGATAATTTTAACAGGGCTGTTTCAGTAGACAATTTTGGTCGGAATCCATGTTAGCTTAAAGAGATTAGTTTATTTTCCTCTAAAAATTCAGTTAACTGATTTGCAATAACTTTTTCAAGTACTTTTGATAGAACAGGTAGCAAGGAAATGGGACGGTAATTAGAGATATCGTCGGCATCCCCGCTTTTGAAGAGCGGAATGACATGGGGAATTTTCCATATGTCTGGATATGAATAAGTATTAATTGATGTATTGATAATTATCGTTAGGTAAAAAGCAATAACATATAAACCATCTCTAATGAAACGTAAACAAATACCATCAGATCCAAAGGCGTTAGTTTCTTTCAAATCTTTAATGACTAAGATTACTGTGTTACAGTCCACTGGCCTTGGTTTAAAACTATCGACTCTACTGTGAGGGATAATAGGGTCTGTTTCCAAAGGCAGAGAGAGAGAGAGAGAGAGAGAGAGAGAGAGAGAGAGAGAATGTCGGGTTAAAGAAATGCGGGTTCAAAAACCTTGTTGGAGCAAGAGTTGTTCGTAAGCTTTCATAGGTTACCTGGTAAGTCAGATCCAGAGATTCATGGATGAATTATATTTGACCTGCTAAACATTTCTCTGACCTTTCGTCTGTATTATCATTTTGCTTTATCTACTATATTTTTTTTTTTTTTTGGGGGGGGGAAGGGCTGTTTAGTTGCCATGCCCTCGGTTTGCCGAAAATTAATTTTAAATCATTGTACGGTATTTAATCATGCATGTAATGCCTTGCTTGTTATTGGATAATTTATTCTACGATATTTAGTCTTAAATTTAATTTCCCACATGTTACTTGATATTTATTGGACGAGACCTTTTACTTGTTGACATGTTTTTGAAGATAATTTTTTTTTTTTTTTTTTTTTTTTTGTCAAATGTGCCATTATAATGTATATTTTCTTATAGCATAGTACTGTAAATGCAATTTGTAATCATAATTATTTAGAATTCTTGTGGTAGCTTTCCAACAAGGAAAATTCAAAAGTATTCTTTTAATATCGATTAGATATTAACAGAATTCATGAAACCCATCTCTGTAAAACGAGCTAAGGAAGCGCACGTCGACGACTTTCCTCCAAGACAGAAGTATCGTCTCCCATCGAACATTTCCCCTCTAAAAAAAAAAAAAAAAAAAAAAAAAAAAAATCTGATTATGTTGAAGCTAGGTGGGGCCTGCATGTCCTCAACATTGGGCCAAATAATAAGCAAAGAATGTTGGCCATCGTCGAGTCTGAAATGTATTAGGAACCGAGCACAAGCAGGCTCTGATGATAAGCTCATTGGCAGTAAAGTCCAAAGGCAGATCAGGGCGACGGATCTCGAATAGTAAGTAGATTAAGGCGATACGAAGAGTTGCCTATGGTTCCTGTCCGTAAGGCTGGGTAAGGGAGGGGACTGACCCTTATTGTGGGGAGGACTAAGGGTAGATTTAGAGGGACAACGAGATTGGAAATGGGGTGGGGGGGGGGGAGGGGGTAAGGGTGCAGGGATTTGTGATGGGGATATGAGAGTGGCAAAACTCGCCATCAACATAATCGTCATTTATATTCACCGCTTGTTATCTCGGTGTGTCTTTTCCTTATATTTTTTTCCAGCCCTCCTTACTTTAATCACATCTTCAGTTTCTTGCCTGTTTTGATTGACTTTTCGTTGACGGCCAATATTCGCAATACACTTTATGCACTAGTGATTCGGGTTTTGGTGCTTATTTATGTATATTTTTATTACAACCAAGAGCCTTTCCACTGATAGAGGCTGTCTCCAATATATATACATATATATATATATATATATATATATATATGAATTAAGAGGGAGTAGCCATACCCTGGTGAGAGGGCTTGTAGAGAGGAATGGGAGGAAGGGTTGAATCTGCGCTTGTGCATATTTATCTAAGTATTTAGCCGTCATATTGACTGATCGCGTACACTAGTATATACTGTATGTGTATATATATATATATATATATAGAGAGAGAGAGAGAGAGAGAGAGAGAGAGAGAGAGAGAAAACAACTACATTCATCATTTTATGTCTGAATCAAGAATGAACCCGCCGTGCTGACAACTACATTAGCTCTTTTGAGATATCTAAATATTTCCTATTCTGTATCCCTCTCTCATCCCAGATACACCATGTACCACTCACCTTGGCCTTGCATAGATTATCTACATTCTCTAGAAGTTGAGGTGGTGCTTTTGTTACTAAAGTTCATACTTTCCACGTGACTAAACTCACTGATTCATCGATTTACATAAAATCTACATCGAAGATCTACTTTTTCACATTTTGCATCCATCATACTCATTTTATATTAATGCTGGCAGTTCATATTGCCAATATTTACTTTTTAAAATTCATTCAAAGATCTACTTTTTTCATGTTTTGCATCCATCATACTCTGTTTATATTAATGCAGGCAGTTCATATTGCCATTATTTAGCTTTTTTATATTCGTATTATGAAGCTTCATCTGTGGTGGATAATGTGGGAGGGTGGGCTGTGGCACCTTAGCAGTACCAGCTGAACTCGGTTGAGTCCCTTGTTAGGCTGTAGGAACGTAGAGAGTAGAGGTCCCCTTTTTTGTTTTGTTTCATTTGTTGATGTCGGCTACCCCCCAAAATTGGGGGAAGTGCCTTGGTATATGTATGTATGTATATTCGTATTTGACTTCCATGAACGAGAATTATCACGATTCTTTCATACATTTCAGGGGTTGCCTCAGTAAACAATTCTCTTCTCAAACATTTGGCAAAAGACCTGTTACTTACCATGCTTCACTTATTTTGTGATTCAAATGTTATTTTATAATCATGTTATGCTTGCTTAAAAATGCAATTCAATTTTATCGTTTGCTTCTTTCCATGTTTACTAACTTTCATTGCTCAGTTTTTTTTTCTCTAAATATTCCCTATTATCTACAGGATCTTTCTAAATATTCCATATTATCTACAGGTTCTTTCTAAATATTCCCTATTATCTACAGGCTCTTTCTAAACATTCCCTATTATCTACAGGTTTTTTTTTTTCTAAATATTACCTATTATCTACAGGTTCTTTCTAAATATTCCCTATTATCTACAGGTTCTTTCTAAATATTCCCCATTATCTACAGGTTCTTTCTAAATATTCCCTATTATCTACAGGTTCTTTCTAAATATTTCCTATTATCTACAGGTTCTTTCTAAATATTCCCCATTATCTACAGGTTCTTTCTAAATATTCCCTATCATCTACAGGTTCTTATCAGTCTAGGCAATCAATCTGTGTCATCAACAAACATCAGTCTCTCCACACTCAATTCACGACCCCCATTTCGATCGAAAAATGTCTCAAATCTTTTATATGATTATTTTTATTTAACCTAAAACATTATTTGATGTATTTTGATTATTTTAATGAGTCTTAAACATTTGTTTTGGTGTATTGTAATTTTGACTCTCTACATATAAGTTCTTTTTTTTTATTCTGTTATTTGTAGAAATATTTTGAGAAGTCTTCCAATTAATGTAGCATAATGAAAA
>NC_090759.1:25700887-25716119 GCF_036898095.1 Palaemon carinicauda
TGATGTATGTGTTATAAATTGTAATATTGCAAATATGTATTTCATAATAAAAGAAAAAAAAGAGATGTCTCATCCGCCATAAAGGAAGTAATAGACTCAAGAAAAAAAAAAAAAGATTTGGTCTTATCCCTGGTGATAAAGTTTCATTTACGTAATTTGGCCAATATGTTTGTCGAAGGTGCTGTAGTCATTTGAATCTTCTTCTTCTCCCATTCTTTCATCTTTTTACATGTAATGAAACAGAATAAATCCGTTGCATTGTGCGAAAACCAGCGTGTTGTAGGCGGTCCACGAGGCTATTAAATTCCGTTGATGTTCGCATAAAGGAAGCAATTAAAGTAAAAGTTAACAACATTTATGGAGTTGTTAACTCCGTAATGGTGTCTCGGACAAAAAGGCACGATAGAAAACAGTGATTATTTTAAAAGACTTAATGGCCTTTTACGCGGTTTGAGAGAGAGAGAGAGAGAGAGAGAGAGAGAGATTTAAAAGTTTTTGTTTTGCACATATGTGTGTACACAAACACAGACACATATATGTATATATGTATATATATATATATATATATATACATATACAGAGAGAGAGAGAGAGAGAGAGAGAGAGACAGAGAGAATTTAAAATGTATATATATATATATATATATACAGTATATATATATATATATATGTATGTATGTATATATATACATATATATATATATATATGCGGTATGAGAGAGATATTTACATTTTTCTTTACTTTGGATATCATGTATAGGTGACGGTGTTTTAAATGCATGTATATATTTGTTTATGGCGTGGCTTATTCTCAATGATAAAGCAATCAGGAGATTATCAGAGGCCAGCAAAAAAAAAAAAGAAAAAAAAAAAAAAAAAAAAAAACACTCGGTGATGATAATCGCCTATACAACATTGGTGGTGTGGGATAACCCACTAATGACTGATGGCTGTAGTCGAGACTCCACACCTATAAGCTACGATGTCTTATTACTAGTTACGTGGCTTATGGAAGGGATAGGGGTTGAGGTTAGGGGGAATTTGATGGACGTCCTGTGCCATATGGGATAGAGGTTAGAGGTACACCGCCCATCCAGAGATTCATAATCACCTTATTTATGGCCTTAATCGCCGAATGGGTTTATTGACGCCTCATTGGCAGGGCCGGAGAGTTGAAGTGCGCGACTCGGCCTGAGGGCGATGGTGGTCCTCCAAAGGCGGTGTGACATGAGCACGTTTCCCGACGGGTTTTGCCGTCTTGACAACAGGCTTCGTTCTAAGGTTTATTAAAGCTTTTCCATTTCGTTCTAAGCTTTATTAAAGCTTTTCCATTTCGTTCTAAGGTTTATTAAAGCTTTTCCATTTCGTTCTAAGCTTTATTAAAGCTTTTCCATTTCGTTCTAAGGTTTATAAAGCTTTTCCATTTCGTTCTAAGCTTTATTAAAGCTTTTCCATTTCGTTCTAAGCTTTATTAAAGCTTTTCCATTTCGTTCTAAGGTTTATAAAGCTTTTCCATTTCGTTCTAAGCTTTATAAAGCTTTTCCATTTGGTTCTAAGGTTTATAAAGGTTTTCCATTTCATTCTAAGGTTTATAAAGCTTTTCCATTTCGTTCAAAGGTTTATGAAGGTTTCCTATGAAGGTGCAAAATTGCAGTCACGCATGAGCAAATTAGCTGCTTACTGCTAAGTTTGGACGATCTTGATGATCCCCTATAAAAATAGTTTTTGCGATACTGCAAGCATTATCAGTATGATTACAAATATTGTTTGTGTTTTTTCTATTATCGATCGACATGGGCAAAGAAATAAAATAAAACTCGTCAGTGGTCATGCATTAGTTTTTTTTTTACTACTTACGCTGAGATAGCAAGTTATTCTCAAGTTGATTGACCTGGTTCCTTAAAACCAAATAAATCAAGAGCAGACCTCACATGGTGAGATTTTACAATCTCCTTGATAGTAGTAGTGGTAGTCATAAAAATTCGTGAAGTAATATAAAAGTCGACTGCTTCTTTATAAGGGTCTGATCCCTGTCGCAAGAGTAATCACATATACAATGACAGACATTGTTACTCTCAAATCAGGGGTACCTGGAGTCAAGGTCTGCCCGAGATAGTTTCGACGAAAATTAATACCTTTTGGAGGTCTTGCTCAAAAGAAATTTAGACACTCGTTATAGAACTCATTTGCATCTTAATTTTTATCTGAGAAATTGATGTAATGTTAGCAAAGCAGATTTGTCTTTTAAACAATGTAAATGATATCTCCCTTGTATAATAAAGAGCCTGTGTGGTAACGTCCCTGACTGTTGATCGCCAGACTGGGGTTCGAGTCCCGCTCAAACTCGTTAGTTCCTTTGGTCGCTACAACGTCTCCCTCCTTGTGAGCTAAGGAAGGGGCGTTTGGGAGAGGCTATAGATTTATCATCTAAGTTATCAGCAGCCTTTGCCTGATCCTCCTTGGTCCTACCTTGGGTAGAGAGGGCCTTGGACGCTGATCATATGTATGTATGGTCAGTCTCTAGGGCATTGTCCTGCTTTGTAGGACAATGTTACTGTCCCTTACCTCTACCATTCATGAGTGACCTTTAAACCTTCAAAGTGTCAGGATATATATATATATATATATATACAGTATATATGTATATATATATACATACTGTGTATATATATATATATATATATACATACTGTATATATATATATATACATATATACTATATATATATATATATATATATACTTACTGTATATTACACGTGTGTGAGTGTGTCAATTATTACAGTAAGACTGTTGACCAAGCTCAGAACTCCATCTCCGTTTCATTCTTTTTCTTTCAAAGAGACATTTTGAAATGGTCTCTCAACCAACAAAGAAACATCGTCTGTAACACACACGCAATGGCCCTCATCACAAAGCGCATACAATAACAAGCTTGTTGGTAGGGAGGTAACATACGCCACTAGATCAAAAGACGTATTCTTTATAATTTTTTTTCTTCTTTCAAATTAGAATTCCACTCAAGTGCCTGGGTATAAAGTCATACTCGAGTATGGAGAAGAAAACAGGAGAATTCACATTGCTGGATTATTACAAGGCCAGAGGGGGCTTCCACTGTAGAACTCCTTCAAAGGCCCTTTTGTTATCAAGCGGAGAGAGAGAGAGAGAGAGAGAGAGAGAGAGAGAGAGAGAGTTAGTCTTCCAAATGACTAACAAGGACTGGATTATTTTATTCCCTTTTCTTCACCACTCTCCCCTTTAATAAAGTCTTCATCCTTTCCTTCCCCTCTTCTTACCCTTATCCTAATTTTCCCTCTACTCCTTCTATCTTCCCAAAATCCTAATCGTTCTCTCTCTTCCTCTTATTTATCCTGATCTGTCTCCCTCCCACCCCGTCGTATTCTTATCTTCACCCTCTTCCCTTTTCCTCGTCCTCGTATCGTAATCTTTCTCCCTTCCTTCCTCTTTTATCCTTATCTTAATATTGCCCCCTTCCCTTTTCCTCCTCTTTCCCCTCCCTCTATTAGTTATCCAATCATCTTAATCTCCCCACTTTCTTTCTTCCCCCACCCCATGTCCCTTCCTGCAACCCCTCTCCCTTCTTGCGAGAAGACAGTAAAGTCTTGATTTTTTTAGACGGGAATAAATAACGAATGGAAAACGATACGTCTTCATTCTGAATTCAAGAAGAGGAGCACCATAGGCCTATTGCATGCCATAAATTTGATATAGGCCTAATTCTTTTCCCATTCTTTTCAATTTTTTATTTGATCTTGTATGTTCAATGGTGCTTGTGTGGAGGAATGTTATTATGAGAAGATTTGTGGTTTTGTAATGGATAAATGAGGATTTTCGCTTATTCTCAAGTGAGGTTAAAAGTTAGAGGAATTTTGACGGTTTTCCAGTTACGCATATAAATATATATATATATATATATATATATATGTATATATATATATATATATATATATTCATTTTAATATTCGAGTCTTGTAGATAGAGCAGCTACTAGATAATGTTTGTGATCAATGTTTGGGCAACATAAAAGTTATCATGTAATAAAGATGTACAATATAATTTCATTATATTTTTCGTTAGCATATAAGATTTACAGTATATTTTCATTATATATTTCGTTAGCATATGTGTTCAATATATTTTCATTACATTTTTTTGTTACCGTATAAGGTGCACAGTATATTTTAAGATGAAAATGATGGTTGGCAATAGCATCATTAATATAGATCAATATCCAATACTATAGTAGAACCTTTTTACGAGCGAACTTCGAGTTCATTTGCGGCGCTGCCAATTCTCCTTAATCCCGATGCCTTCGCTTCACTAAGAGAAGGGAAGGAAAAGGACAAATTAGGAGATATGGCATACACTCTGCCACATCTTCACTGGGTCAGTTCACTGAGACCTTTAGTCAAATCCTATTAAATGCATGAAGATTAGCTTCCTCATTTATTGTCTCGCAAATAGTCTTCCTTAAACACCATGGAGAGTTCCCCGCCTCGTGTTCTTCACCCAGAAGAAAGATTGATTGATTGATTGATTTAAGGTTTTCAGGCTTCCTGACATCTAAGGTCATTGACGCCGACCAGAAGAAAGAAAAATGGCATACAATGTCTATCGGTTTGTTTTAGAAAAATGGCATAAATGTCTATCAGTTTATTTTAGAAAAATGGCATACAATGTCTATCGGTTTATTTTAGAAAAATGGCATACAATGTCTATCGGTTTATTTTAGAAAAATGGCATACAATGTCTATCGGTTTATTTTAGAAAAATGGCATACAATGTCTATCGGTTTATTTTAGAAAAATGGCATACAATGTCTATCAGTTTATTTTAGAAAAATGGGATACAATGTCTATCAGTTTTTTAAATGGAAAAGGATAATGAAACTGTACCAAAATTTTGTCCATTAATTAGATAAATTCTAAAACAATACAATCGCCAATGTAAATATACTATATTAAACTTAGTTAATTAAATCCTTTATAAAGAATCCCATCTTTTAATAATCAATCAGAGTTGAGAAATGAATTTATTTGATATTAAAATTAAAATTATTTCTGTTAGTGTGATAATCTTTTTATAACAATTTTGCTCTTTGTTAAATCTAAGAGTTTCAACTTGTCACCACGTGGTTGAAAACGAAAAGAGCGTAGGAAGCAATAAATTTAGAGAGAGAATCAAATTAAAGGATTATATTCTTAGACCGCTCAAATCCTGGTGAATGACTTATTAGCTGACCCTTTTCTCCTTTTCTTGGCTCGCCCATAGATTAAAGCGGTCAAGCCAGGTGTGCTTTAAAAATGACCCAAGAGAACTGGCAAGGCCGCAATTGGGTTCCGAGTTCGCTCCTAAATTGGTTTGACTAGTGTACCCGATCGGTCACAAATGGCATCTAAATATTTAGATAGGTGTGCGCACACACGCACAAAGATTCAACCCTTCCCACCTCCTTCCCCTTTCCTAGGTACAACTCACTTGTCCGGCAGTTTTTGGGAGTGGTTTCTGAGTGTGGCCCCCCCCCCCATCACCAGGGTATGACCGCCCCTTCTCCCCCCTGAGTGTGATATATATATATATATATATATATAAAAATATATATATATATATATATATGTGTGTGTGTGTGTATATATATATATATATATTTATTTATATTACATATATATTATATGAATTATAACATAAGGGTTTCTATAGGAAATCACACTCTGGATCAGAAGTCCAGTGGTAAATTTTTAGGGATAATTCTTGATAATAAACTAACTTTCTGTGAGCATGTAAATATGACAGTTAATAAAATTGCCAAAGTAATGGGTATCATATATAGATTAAAAGAGTATTTCCCCTTATATATTATAAAACAATTGTATCACTCGTTAGTATCTCCTCACCTAAATTACTGCAATACGGCGTGGGGGAGTAGTAGTAGAAATGTCTTGCAACCATTAATTGTAATTCAAAAAAGACTGGTAAGAATCATAAGCTCCAGTGATTACTTAGCTCATACATCGCCACTTTTCCGGTCTCTCTCGATATTGAAGCTGGAAGACAATTATAAGCTCTCCTTAATGAATATGATGTTCCAAACACTTATTTTGAACAAATTTCCAGATTTAAGACGAAAAATAATTCAGGAACAATCAGTTCATCCATATGGAACAAGAAATTCAAACTTAACTCTCCCTTTCATACGTATTAATAGATGCGAGCAATCGTATCTATACCAAGGTATTAAACTTTGGAATACTCTGCCCGCTTATCTAAAGGCACTGCTTAGCGTTCGGTCTTTTAAGAAATCATATACAAATCTCCTGTTATCTGGGTATTAAGCTTTATTAATAAATATTTATACTTGCCTACCTAACCACAAAGCAAGTATGTTTCATTGTTTAGAATATTTTTTTATTTGTAAAACTAGTTCTTTTACTGAGTTTTTTGCTTAATATCTACAATTTTTTCAATGTATATACCATTAGCTTTCATATACCATCTTTCCTTATCATATAAATATGCATTTCCATTTGTTTTTAGGCTAAGATTCTCATTTATATGTATCTATTTGTATACATATGATTATGTATATGTATGCGTACATTTTGTATATCTATATCCATATTTACTTTATTTTTTATTTTTACTTAATTGATGATATTATTTTGTTGTATTATTGCCCGAAGAGCTCTGCTCCACATGGGCTTGGACTGAGTCTTTTTTTCTTTTTGTAAATCTTTGAATGTAAATATTTTTTGTCCAATAAACATTATTATTATTATTATTATTATTATTATATATATATATATATAACCTGTATATATAGAGCCAGACGTTTGCTCTTTATTATATAAGGGAGATATATTTAGGAAAATAATATAGGTTTATCCCTATCTCAACGAATGATTTCCATCGAAGAGCTATTATTTCACATGAATTTTCTATGAGTTCGGTCATAGTTTCACATTGTTTCACGGTTTATTTTCCCTTACGAGCAGCTTCGGAATAAGCTGAGGTTGACCTCAACGAGCGACCGGAATTTTGAAACTTCCAAAAGATACATTTGGAAGGGAATGAGGATTCAATACCCGAACCTAAAGAGCAAAGTTTTCCACTTTGCAGAGAAAAGGCAATGAGAGAGAGAGAGAGAGAGAGAGAGAGAGAGAGAGAGAGTGAGAGAGAGAGAGAGAGAGAGAGTTTACAAGAGGCATGAGTAAACACCAACGATGGGTAATACTTTCTATTAATTTATTCATGGAAAAGTAGTAGCTTCACACAGAGAGAGAGAGAGAGAGAGAGAGAGAGAGAGAGAGTAAATACCACCGATGGGTGATACTTTCTATTAATTTATTCATGGAAAAGTAGTAGCTTCACAGAGAGAGAGAGAGAGAGAGAGAGAGAGAGAGAGAGATGAGTAAATACCAACGATGGGTGATGCTTTCTATTAATTTGTTCATGCGAAAGTAGTAGCTTCACAGAGAGAGAGAGAGAGAGAGAGAGAGAGAGAGAGAGGCATGCGTAAATACCACCGATGGGTGATACTTTCTATTAATTTATTCATGGAAAAGTAGTAGCTTCAGAGAGAGAGAGAGAGAGAGAGAGAGAGAGAGAGACGTGAGTAAGCACCACCGATGGCTGGTACTTTCTATTAATTTACTCATGCTAAAGTAGTAGCTTCAGAGGGAGAGAGAGAGAGAGAGTCAGTCCTTTAAATCCATAGCCCAACAAATGAATTTAACAATATCCGGTGGAGAATGATCATTATTCTAATGCAAGACCTCCGCTATCTGCCCCTCCCCCCCTCCCTCCACAAAAAAAAAGAAAAAAAAAAATGTATCAAGTGACAAACAGGGATTTTTAGTGCAGGCGTAAATGGTAGATGTCTGATATACCCATCCCGTAATTCTTTTATGTATCTACTTTACTTTCAGTTTCAGTCTTCCTTTAACTGGAGACATGTTTGTGACCTAAAATAGGATATTTTTATCGTTTCTATTTGTGACCTAAGAAGGGATATTTTTATAGTTCCTATTTGTGACCTAATAAGGGATATTTTTATCGTTTTTATTTGTGACCTAAAATGGCATATTTTTATCGTTTCTATTTGTGACTTAAAAGGCATATTTTCATCGTGTTCTATTTGTGACCTAAAAAGGGATATTTTTATCGTTTCTATTTGTGTGACCTAAAAAGGGATATTTTCATCGTGTCTATTTATGACCTAAATGGGATATTTTTATCGTTTCTGTTTGTGACCTAAAAAGGCATATTTTTTATCGTTTCTATTTGTGTGACCTAAAAAGAGATATTTTCATCGTTTCTATTTGTGTGGCCTAAGAGATATTTTTAAAGGTTTCTATTAGTGATCTGAAAAGGGATATTTTTATCGTTTCTGTTTGTGACCTAAATAGGTATATTTTTATCGTTTCTATTTGTATGACCTAAAAAGGGATATTTTTATCACTTCTATTTGTGATCTAAAAAAAGGATATTTTTATAGTTTCTGTCTCTGCTCTTCCTATCTATTTCCTTTGCATCTCCTCCGCCACCACCACCCTTTCTATTTCCTCTTTCTTATATATTGATTGAAGAATGAAGGAAGAAAGCGATCTTCCATCGTCTCCAGCACTTGCTCAGTGAATGTTGGAGACATTTAAAAAGGAGTTTTATACCTCTTCAGTTTGTTCAGGGGTGACTCGAAATTGCTTTTTCCTGAAGGCTCTGGAAAGCTACCGGCTCGGCGTCATCTTTCCTATAGTTTCCTTTTTTATGATTTTGATTTTCTGCGTCTTTCACTCAAGTATTTCAGACTGTTATTGCTTGTAGTTTTAATTGTGTATTATTTATATATAAACAATTTCTTGAGGGTCGCTCAATATCTGATGTTTAGCGTTTTTTCATGTTTTTTTTTTTTATATGGTTCGAATTTGATTGACAAACTTAAGAAATATGAATATAAAAATTGTTGGAAAAAGTTTTATTTCATGTAGGTATCCTAATTAGTTATGTATATATAATATGTTTTTTGGGGGGTGGGGTAGGTCGATACTCGATGTTTAGTTTTTTTTTTTATACAATATAGTAGATATTTAATTGGCAAACTTAAGAAATATGAATATGAAAATTGTGGGAAAATCTTTTATTGCATGTAGGTGTTCTAATTATTATTATATATATCATTTGTTTTTTGGGGGTGATATCCGATGTTTAGTTTATTTTTTTTTTTCTATAGATATTTAATTAACAAACTTAAGAAATATATGAATATGAAAATCGCGGGGAAAACTGTCTTTGCTTTTAGTTGTTCTAATTATTTATGTATAAAATAACATTTTCTTGAGGGAAGTTCGATATCCGATGTTTAGAGACTTTTCAATGTTTTATTTCTACAATGGATGTTTAATGTGCAAAGTTAAGAAATATTATGAATAAAAAAATATGGGAAAAACTGAAAATTATTAAGACCAGATTTCTTTCTCTCATTCTTCCCTAAACTTAAGTGTAGTTATGAAATCTTGAGGGATTAAACCTGTACTACGTTTGGATCCATTTTTTTTTTTTTTTATGAAATTATATTTTCAAATGAGATTAGAAATGTACAAATATCTAAATTTATATCAGTGCTTGAGGAAATGTACTTTTAAGATATAAGAAAAATTATACAGACGTTTATATAGATATATCCATGTTTATATTCAAGTGTATACATGCATATATATATATATATATATATGTATATATATATATGCACATAAATTTTTATATATTTTGGCGTCAATGACCTTCGATGTTAGGATACTAGAGAACTTCAAATCAATCAATCAATCAAATTTATATATATATATATATATATATACTGTATATATATATATATATATATATATACTGTATATATATATATATATATATATGAATATATATGTATATATATATATATATATATAATTGAATTTTGTTACTCTTCATCGTCTTACACGAATTTGTTCACAACAGGAGTTACTTGACTTAGTCCAGAACGTTGTTTTTAATCTAAAGAAATTTCTTTCAAAATCCCATTTGCGTCTATGGCCAATAAACTGGCCTCGCTCCCCTTCTGCTCCTCTCTTTACATTCAATATTCCTCTTCTCTTCATATCCCATATCGCTCCTTCTTCCTTGATGTCCCGTAGCCTTTCTGGCTCGCCCAGCGTGCCCCTATGCATCCTTACTTCTGGATATAGCCAATGTCTTTCCCATCAAAATTCCATTTTCGTTATCCTTTTGAAGTTCTCGCCACTGGTCTTGATTTCCTCAGCTCCCCCCTTTTTGGCTTCTCTTGTCGTCCCTTCTTCTTCTCGTTTCTCCGAATGGGAACCTGGGACAAAGGCCGTGCCGACTCTGCTCAATAGAATACTTCACTTGGCACTCATGCGCCTCGCCAGGTGTTATTGTTTTGTTCATGTGTTTTTTGGAAAAGGATTTTGTAATTGTTTTTTTTTTTTTTGGTTATTGTATCGGGGAAATTACTGTTTGTAGAGGTGCTCTTGTGTGCTTGCGTATTCCAGGGGTAATAAAAGCGTGCCTTACAAATGTCTTTTTACTCATTGGAAATTACTAAACTTATAGATTTTTGTACGTGCTGTTTAATTTTCTTTAAATTAGGTTAACTTTGAAATTTAAGTTTCAGATATATATATTTTCTGGTTTTTATCTTTTGATGAATGTCAATAAAATTTTATTGAAGGATGAACCATGGGAAGTAAAGTTGTTAGTTAGATGAATTTTAGCAAGACTCGGGTACGAATGTGAATGCAAATAATGTAAATTTAATTCCTTCACTGGGATATATAACTTGTTGAGCCCTTGGGGTTCTAGCATCCTGCTTTTCGAATTAGGGGGTGTAGCTTAGCTAGTATTAATGATGATAATTTAATTCGATATGAGGGAACATTTATGGTTGAGTATTTGAAAGTATAAAAAAGGCATGTGAGATTTAACGACGAAACTCTTACGAAGAGATATTAAACACAGACTTAAAACAAGAGACTATCCTTGTGGAAATTGGTTAATTTAGACTCCAAGTAAGGAACCTGGATTTGACATAAACATGTACCATGGCTTCAAAAAGTAGCTTCTTTGGTAACGGTTCTTTTTCCCTTTGCCTACACACACACTGAATAGTCTGGCCTTTTCTTTACATATTCTCCTCTGTCCTCATACACCTGACAACACAGATTACCAAATAATTCTTCTTCACTCAAGGAGATACTGCACTGTAATTGTTCAGTGGCCATTTTCCTCTTGGTAAGGGTAGAAGAGACTCTTTAGCAATGGTAAGCAGCTCTTCTAGGAGAAGGACACTCCAAAATCAAACCATTGTTCTCTAGTCTTGGGTAGTGCCATAACCTCTGTACCAATAATGATAATAATAATAAAATGTGCTCTATAACCCGACACACCGGACGATGTTATGCGACACGTGTCGCGTGAGGTGAGAAAGTGGTGGTAGGCCTAATTATTGAGGAGTTGATGCCATATATGACCCTGGAGAGTATTGCACTTTATTTTCTGATGTAATATTCATTTCTCAGTTTTATTATGTAGATGTATTTGATGCGGTTGTGATGAACGGTAAAACTACTGTTCTAATTTTAGCAATGTATATAACTACTGCCCACGTATGGTGACCACTTTACACCAACCCTACTGAGAAGATGGGCAGCATGCGTGAATCTGTTCATTTAGCTATTTTCCGTGCTACATAACAACATCAGTTATAACAGGGTCACAATCAACTTATAACAATATAGAGGACAGCACACACACACACACACACACACATATATATATATATATATGTGTGTGTGTGTGTATAAACACTATATATATATATATATATATGTATATATATATATGTGTGTGTGTGTGTATATATATATATATATATGTGAGTATGAAGCTAATGAGCCCTCTCTCTCTCTCTCTCTCTCTCTCTGTAACATTTGAAACATGTACAAGTTAGATTTCTCAGACTGGCAACAGCAATTGCAAAACCTTGTATATTTGGCCTTTTACAATTCACACGAGTAGAAGCGAATATGCTATCCCTTGAGGAAAACATGTCTCATTCAGCTTTTAAGCAGCCAGCATTTACATGGGAAGAGAGAGAGAGAGAGAGAGAGAGAGAGAGAGAGGCTCATTAGCTTCATACTCTTAAAAAATACGAAACACAACAAACCATTGTAGAACTTCAGGCAAGTTTCAGGTGAGGCTAATGTAGAGTGTCTAAGCATCTCTTTCCTCCGAAACTAAGCTCATTACTAATCCCAAGTAGCAACATAAACACAGTGGGGGGCAAGAACATGCTAGGTCACACGCGTGATATTTCAAGAAGTAAAATAAAAATTTCATATTTTTGTTCTTTTTACCAAGAGCTCATTAGGTTAGATTCCATTCAAAGTATTGATACCTAACTGGACATTACAACTGGGAGAGGTAAGTCACAAACAATGGGAACCGTAGAGAATGTTGAATGGGGTTCTGTATGGGTGGGAGCAGGACCCACTTTTGGGGTGGGAGGGTGTAAGGGGATGAAGCGTATTATTAAGAGGACCAGGAGGATTAGTGGAACAAATTTGGAAGAGCCTTCCAACCCTCATTCATGATTCTTCTAAAATTTCAAGGTAGTCGTTATGGTCATTCGTCTTGACTCTCACAAGGCCCCACCCCCCACCCCTCTCTCTCTCTCTCTCTCTCTCTCTCTCTCGTTGTTGCCGATGTGCTAACGTCCCTGAATTGTGAATGTCAGACTTGGGATCGAATCCCGCTCAAACTTGTTAGTTTCTTTGCTCACTGCAACGTCACCATCCTTGTGAGTTAAGAAGGGGGGATTTGGGGAAGACTATAGGTCTATTTGCTGAGTCATCAACAGCCATTACATGGCCCTCCTTGATCCCAGCTTGGGTGAGGAGGGGATTGGGCGCTGATCATATATATATGGTCAGTTTCTAGGGGATTGTCCTGCTCGCTCGTGCAATGTCACTGTCCCTTACCCCTGCCATTCATGAGTGGCCTTTAAACCCTTGAACCAGAAGGATTATTGAAACAAATATGAAAGGGCCTTCTAACCCGTATTCATGATTCTTCTAAAATTTCAAGGTATCCGTTATGGTCATTCGTCTTGACTCTCACCAGCTCTCTCCCCCTCTCTCTCTCCCTCTCTCCCACTCTTTATTCCGTACTCACGAGGTCTTCTACCAAGAAGACACAGTAGTCCAGTAGGGTGGAGCAGTAAGAAGAAGAAAGTGTGGGTCTTCAGCCTCCTCTGGGGATTAAGGTGTTCTTAACGCTTTTGCTCATTTCTAATCGGGTATGTCACCAAGGAGGTTTAATGTATGTCACTGGCCCTTGGCCACAGAATCCTGATTATATTAGTTTTCTTTTCAAAGAACCATTGTGTATTATTTATGATTACAAATAAACCAATATATTCTACAGTTGAGTAGTAGTTTTGATAACTAGAGACAAAGGGTAAGTAGACACGATATATATATATATATATATATGTGTGTGTGTGTGTGTGTATGTGTGTGTGTGTGTGTGTATATATATATATATATATATATAAATATCCCCAGAAATTTTCTTATTGGGTAATAGAGATGATTTCAAAATTTATAAAAATTAAAGACTAAACCTGCATAGTCCATTTTCTAAGTCCCTCGATACGGCTATTTATCATATTTTAAGAAAACTGGCAAGAAATAATAACCAAATATAAACTCCACTTCCGTAGTAGATTTTATATTTGAAGATCACTTGAATGGATTTTGAAAGAACGGCAGCTAGAAAGATCTACTTATGGTCAGGATAAATCTTATAGACGATTCTGTTTCGAAACGTAATCGCATCAAAGGCTTCCTTGAGCCGAACATCTTTTGATAGATTTGATTTTGTAGTATCTTATTCCATTCACTCGTCTGGAATATTAATATTAATCTTGGGGAGTCGTGAGGGATCATCTGGACATATCAAGGGACTTGTACATTCACAAAGTCTTTGAGCTATTTCACAAAATATATGATTCTACTACTTTATCATTGTGGGTGGAATTCGTAATACATGATCTGTAGCTCATCGTAATACGTGTATCAACTGGGAGTTTTAACTTTTTTTTTTTTTTTTTCATTTTTCATTTGATATAGCCAAAGTAACAATATGCTTAAAGTAACAATATGCTTGATTAATCTCTTTATATCTTTCGGGCTTTATTGGGCGTGATTGTAATTTAAGCTGGCACTCAATGCACGTAAATGAACACAGGACCTGCTTATATTCGAGTGTGCATTTGTGCGTTCGTTGTTAATATACATCTCTAGATAGTCTATTCCTGTTCATTAATACTATAACTACTAATACTCACACACATACACACACACACACACACATATATATATATATATATATATAATATATATATATATATATATATATATGTTTATATATATATATATATATATATATAATCATCATCATCATCAGCCGTTGCTAGTCCACCCCAGGACGAAGTCCTCAATCACGTCTTAGTCTCTTTTGTTTATGGTCTTTCTATGCCAGTCTATAGGTCTACCCCCAAATTTTCTTAGCTCGTCAATCCATAGTCTTCTCTCCTTTCCCCTACCACTTTTGCAGTCTCCTGGGGTCCATTCTGATATTCTTAATGTCCATCTATTATCTGTCATTCTCTTTATGCCCTGCCCATATCCATTTCTCTTTCTTGCATGTTAGAATATACTCTACTTTAGTTTACTCCTGTATCCAAGTTAATCTTTTTCTTTCCCTTAGTGTTAATTTCATCATATATATATATATATATATATGATGAAATTAACACTAAGGGAAAGAAAAAGATTAACTTGGATACAGGAGTAAACTAAAGTAGAGTATATTCTAACATGCAAGAAAGAGAAATGGATATGGGCAGGGCATAAAGAGAATGACAGATAATAGATGGACATTAAGAATATCAGAATGGACCCCAGGAGACTGCAAAAGTGGTAGGGGAAAGGAGAGAAGACTATGGATTGACGAGCTAAGAAAATTTGGGGGGTAGACCTATAGACTGGCATAGAAAGACCATAAACAAAAGAGACTAAGACGTGATTGAGGACTTCGTCCTGGGGTGGACTAGCAACGGCTGATGATGATGATGATTATATATATATATATATATATATATTT
>NC_090759.1:25716619-25721619 GCF_036898095.1 Palaemon carinicauda
AATTACAGAGTGTTGACCATACTCGAGTTTATGAATATATTATTAGTATTATATTAACGTAATTTACATGAGAACATTGAGTGCATTTTTGTACATTACCTTTAATTTCGAACACGCGTGCATTTCTAATATTACTCAACATAATTTGAGATAGATATATTTTTCTTTATCGATACTCAAGTTTATGAATAAATATTGTATTAACGCAATTTACATGAAAACATTGAGTTCGTTTTTGTACATTACCACTAATTTCGAACACGCTTGCATTGCTTGTATTATTCAACTTTATGTATTTAATCAACAGAAATCTATAGATATAAGTTTTTTTTTATCCTCATCACATCAAATCCTTGGCATTGTTCCGGGTGTGTCTAAGCTCAGCCAGGGATTTTCCAAATCATCTAGCTAATCAAAATCCCATGGCAGTTAATCAATCATTCCATTAGTGTGGGTCTGGGTATGGTTGTTAATTAAAGATCTGCGTTGTATTCTGTGAGTTTATAGGAATCGATATACATGTCTTTGAATATTTAAAGTGTATAAGTGTATTTTATTCATGGATGTTGGTTACTTTCTTCAGATACCATACACACAAACACACACACGCAACCCTATCACCATCATCATCATCATTTCCTCCTACGCCTATTGACGCTAAGGGCCTCTATTAGATTTCGCCAGTCGTCTCTATTTTGAGCTTTCAAATCAATACCTCTCCATTCATCATTTCCTACTTCACGTTTCTCAGTCCACAGTCATGTACGCTTGGGTCTTCCAACTCTTGTGGTGCTTTGTGCGTGTGTTGTAATACATGTGTATTGTATTTCAAGAAGATATTATTCAGTTTTGATTAGGCAATTAGAGTATGAAAACAGCAGTCTATTAGAAATATGGGGTCAATATGTATATGTATGTATATATATGTATGTATATATATATTATATATATATATATATCTATATATATATTTATATATATACATATATATATATATGTGTGTATATATATATTTACACACACACACACACGCACCACACACATATATATATATATATATATATATATATATATATATATATATATATATATATACTGTATACGTGTGTGTATATGTACATATATGAGAGAGAGAGAGAGAGAGAGAGAGAGAGAGAGAGAGAGAGAGAGAGAGAGAGAGAGAGACTTGCTCTTTATTATATAGGGGAGATGATAGCGACTAGTATTTAAAAAAAAAAAAAACTTTGAGGGTAAATCAAATATGCATAGAAAAGAATATGAACAGGTATATTTAAAGAAAAAAATATGGTTCCGATTTCATGCGATTGCATTTGAAATGCCATTCTCTTTTAATGAGTATTGTGAACAGGTTTGCCTTTCTGTTTAATATTCTTTTGTGAGAGAGAGCATCACTGTTTATTGCTTTGCATGGAGCTGTGCATCGGGCCGGTAATCGAGAACAGAGTCATATACCGAGTCTCTTTGGGAAAAAAAAAGGTCTGAATGGATGAATATCTAGGCACAATGAGGGGCTTAATTATGCTATTGTCGGTGCATTTAATTAGCTTTGTCGATGCCATATTATGCCGGGTTTCCATTGATAAATGAGCGAGGGAAAGAATGTAGGGAAGATTTTTTTTTTAGCGGCGTAATAACTGGGGCATTAAATGCAGGGAATATATATATAAGAGGCGTCTCGTTTGAAGAGGATGGAACCATATCTATTTGTATATCCTAATGTATTTAATAAGTAGACTCATTTTTATGTTATGTATATTGATTTAATATTCATTACTAATGTACGTGACCCATCAAAAATAACGGCTAAATATTTTGATAGATATACACACACGCTCATGCACCCCCATCAGGGTATGGATATTCCTTCTCCCGAGGGACGGGGGAGAGCTGAGCGCTTGGAAAAATAATGAGTGTGACTGGAAAGATATATGTGTGTATATATATATATATAATATATATGTGTGTGTGTGTGTGTGTGTATATATATATATAGATAGATAGATGTAAATACATATAGATATATCTATATATATATATATATATATATATATATATATATATACATACACATATATATATATAGTATATATATATATATATATATATATATATATATAGCGATTCACTTGCGCTTCACTATATAGGTAAGATTGGAGAGATACTGTTATAGTTAAAGACCGGTTTTTTAGATGTATACAGATATGGATACTTTATGTATGAAAGAAGGTCATACGTTCACCCTTTTTATTATCACCATAGGTTCGTTTGACGTCTTCAGTTGCCCATTCTAGAAACTGTCCGCGAAAGTGTTTTTTATGTATGTTTATGATTGCGTTATTACACATTTGATTTTCCTAATGGTTTTGCTGGGATAGTTAACAATGAGTTAAGTATTCCATTCGAGATAAAGGTGTACGATGCCCATTAATTCTTATACCCATATCATATTTGCCACGATTGGCATGAGAAATGTGACATGCCCTGTGGGACGGCAAAGGTGTATTTTGAACCACTTACGCACCCTTATTACGTTCCATTATTAATCCAGCCGCTATAGGCAAACGCCACCCTTGCTGGTACTAGTAGTACTTCAATAGCTAATTTTTCTTACCTTCTTTTTTTTCCACATTAGTTTATCATAGGCCTAAGGCCATTTATTACAAAGGTTTACATTGGTTTGATGACTATGATTAAGACCCATGAGTTAAGCACCCTACTTGTGTCTTAATTGCTGAACCCATTTCCTTTGCCTATTATGGGGGATTACGTGGCGTGATTTATAGAGGGAATGTTATGACTCCTCATCTAACTAGCTTGAAATGTCATACGTAAGCTTAGGGGTATTTATGCGTTTATTCAAGATTTTTCGTTTTTACTTTCATTATTATTCTTCTTTTGGAAAAAATTTTTAAGTATATTAAATACTAAGTGCAATTGATATGAGATATAATTGCGATGAAATATTATACATTGTCATATATGATAGATGTATGAAATAAGTATTCATACCTAAGTTTTTGTGTGTGTGTGTGTGTGTGTGTGTGTGTGGCGCGTGCGTAGAGTCAAGTGGGCTAATAGTGCGAAGAATAGATTTTGTGCTCTATTTTTAGTATTCTCTTTTATTTGCTCGCTTTGGCTTATGGGTGTTTTGTTCTGGGGATCCTGCTATTAATAATAATAATGGATAAATCAATCATTTCATTTATAATTTTATCTATCAAATACGGTTTTACTGATATTTACGTGGACTAGAAACTCCCGTTTAAGTGTGTATTAAAGTGGCAAACATTAAAAAGTCTCTTATTTTTATATATGCAAAATGACAAAAACAGTATTTAAATGTTTTGTCTTTCTACAGACCTACAAATAAAAGGAGACTTTCAATGTTTGCCAATTTAATACACACACTCCAACTATATATATATATATATATATATATATATATATATATACTATATATATATATATAATATATAAATAAGGCCATTTATTTGTATTAGCCTTCTATCGTCTATGTGTAATTTATTTGTAAAACTATAATTATATTTTGTATTGTGAAAGTGTGATGTTTATAAACCGAAAGATTTTTTTTTTTCAAAATACATTGGTTGTGGTAGCCAACTGAAAGTGTCCTCTGCCTGGCAATCTGTTGAACGGGAGTTCAAGTATCGATGAAGCTCAGTAGTTTCCAGTAGTGTCTGCAACCTCAGCTTTGCGATGGGGCATTTGAGGGGAATCTATAACTTTTAGGTTCCCCTCAAATCCCCCCATCATCTGGAGCCATTATCTGACCCTCCCTGATCCTAGCTTGACGAAGAAGTGGCTTGGGCGCAGATGATATGTATATACGACCTTTAAACATCCCAATCAATTCACCAGTGTAAAAGATAAGACAGTCCCGAAATTAACCCAAACCAATTTACCCTTTCACCAAAATAAGAGTAATTCGTTCGTTCTTTCCCCTCGTACGCTTCCCTCTCCCGCCTGGGATTCATGGCGAATTTCATCCATCAAGTTGAGCTTTTTTCAATGCAAGTACATTTGATTCATCACTACTCTTTTCAAGAATCTCCTCTTCCTCCTTTTCCCAGTTAAAGCGTTTGATGTCACTGAGCCAATTGCATTATTGTTTCTCCCTCGTCCATTTGGGATTTAATTAGGGTAAGTGAGTCTCTCTCTCTCTCTCTCTCTCTCTCTCTCTCTCTCTCTCTCTCTCTCTCTCTCTCTCTCTCTCATTTTTACAGATGTCAGCTACGTCCACTTTACTTGAAAATCATTGATATCAGTTTGCTTGCCTCGCTTGGTTGGTCGTCTCTTCTCAGAGAGCATTCGATTGTCCGCACTATGTTGCATTCGTCTTCTCTCATGCATTTCCGTTGCATTCATATTCTTTCATGCAATTGCGTTTTGCTTTACTTCTTCAGTGCGTTTACATATTTCTTTCAGTCTCCTCCATGCGTTTTAATGGTGCTTTCATTTTCCCTCATGCGATTACACATTGCATTCATTCTGTATGAGGATTGCCAGATTGCATTCAGTGGTTGTGACTGTGTTCTGGTTGCCACTCTCTCTCTCTCTCGCTCTCTCTCTCTCTCTCTCTCTCTCTCTCTCTCTCTCCTCTCTCTCTCTCTCTCTCGACGTAGTGAACAACAACTCGGTAAACAAATGCAAGAATAAATTAGACAAGATCGTCAAAAGATTCTAAACTTTTAAATTAAATCGCTCTGTCCAAGAGGATATGGAGTCTCCACGGATGAACTGAAAAGTCCTTCTCTCTCTCTCTCTCTCTCTCTCTCTCTCTCTCTCTCTCTCTCTCTCTCTCTCTCTCTCTCTCTCTCTCTCTCTCTCTCTCTCTCCATTTTAGCATCATTGTTTTA
Organism: Palaemon carinicauda; assembly: GCF_036898095.1. Classification (NCBI taxonomy): domain Eukaryota; kingdom Metazoa; phylum Arthropoda; class Malacostraca; order Decapoda; family Palaemonidae; genus Palaemon; species Palaemon carinicauda. The sequence continues at coordinate 25,721,518 of NC_090759.1, forward strand.
GTGGGCCTGTTTATCTCCTCCTTAGCAAGGATTGTCTATCCAAATGGAATTCATCCCTCCTTTTATAATGCAGTTCTGCAGTCATATGATTACATAGTTACT
>NC_090759.1:25726619-25736619 GCF_036898095.1 Palaemon carinicauda
TTTCTATAGTTTATGTATGAAATATTCATTTTAATGTTGGCATTGTTCCTAAAATATTTTATTTCAATTGTTCCTTACTTCTGTTGTAGTTAATTTATTTCCTTATTTCCTTTCCTCACTGGGCTATTATTCCATGCTGGAGCCCTTGCCTTTTAGCATACTACTTTTCAAATTAGGTTTATAATAATAATGATAATAATAATAATAATAGTTATTCTCTTTATTACCTATATTTTGATATCCCCAACAAATACTTCTATTTAAGACACAACGAGTAGCACGCGTAGAATGATTTCACAATATACAATTAAAGGTTTAAAGGCCACTCATGAATTGCAAAGTGCAGCACAATGCTCTAAAGACTGACCATATTTTATAATGATCAGCGTTCAAGCCCCTCTCCACCCAAGCTATGACCAAGGAGGGCCAGGGTGCTGATGACTCAGCAGATAGACCTATAGGCTCCCCCAAATCCCCCATCCTTAGCTCACAAAGATGATGAGATTGCAGCAACCAGAGGAACTAACGAGTTTGAGGGGGGACTCAAACCCCAGTCAGGCAAGGACGCTACCACCATGCCACCAAAAGCAACTATAGTCAATTCTTTTTAGTGAGGCAGATTTGCACCGACTCGCAAGGGTGCCCTTTTAGCTTGGAAAAGTTAAATAACAGCTGATTGGTCGGAAGTATTTTTGTCCGACCAATCAGCTGGTAAGAAACTTTTCCGAGCACCTGTGCGAGTCTGTGCAATTCTGCCTCACTATATAGAATTGACAATAGTTTTCAAATCAATGTTCAAACATACCGTACTTTTTTATTGCCATTGCAAGGGCCTGTATTCAGCTTCTGTCCGCTGTAAATTTCTTTTCCCCTTCGTATTTCCTTTTATATATATAGGCTACATTACCCGTCGGAAAGGAGCCCACATTAAGGGGGATCTCCCATCTTTTATTGTGTCGCCAAACCCCACATAATTGTGCATAAAACGCTGAGAAATGTTGGAGAAGGTTTTTATGTGGAGGGAGAGAGAGAGAGAGCACGTGGGATTTTGTCTTTATTTAGTGGGAGAGAAAGACCTGGGGGGGGGGGTAGGAAAAGAATAGCTGTTTAATTTCAGCCATCGACAATTGTTTCCAAATATTGTTTTCGTGATATGTTTAATTTTGTACTGTATATTTATTATCACTACCCTTTGTATCCTATTGTCTTTTATCTTTGTTTCATATAACCTAGAAACTCTTCTTATTTGTATCATCGTAAATAAGTTCTCATATCTCGTATGCTGTATTTTATATCCTTTTAGTATGTTACAATAGAAATTCGCTTTAAATTTTGCCATCCTAAAAATATTCTAGTATTATATTGTATATTATTTTGATTATATTGTAAATCAAGTCGCTATGTTGTATAAGCACATTATGTACAATTTTGTTAATAATAAACCATTAATTATTATTATTATTATTATTATTGTTATTATTATTATTACCTCCGCCAACGAAGTTGGAAGGAGGTTATGTTTTTACCCCTAACTGTTATGTAAAAAGCTGCAAAGACATTTTTTTGGAAGGTCAAGGTCATGTTCAGGCAAAAGGTCTATAAATAAGCTGCCTCGGCGGTGGTCTGTGCTCTACTGAGTGCCCCTCTAGTTATTATTATTATTATTATTATTATTATTATTATTATTATTATTATTATTATTATTATTGTATACATTATATATATTATATATATATATATATATATATATATATATATATATATATATATATATATATATATATTGTATTTACGTAATAGTAGTGCCATCACTTTACTGTGAAGCCACCAAAGGACCTACATAGGCTCATGAATACCTAATCACCTTGAAATTAGTCAAGGAAGTTCGAGTAATGACAAGTTCGTGTTCGCCTACTTAGCTTAGTAAGTATTAGCTTAGACAAAACTAATTTTTCATAGTTCTAGAGAACCTCAAAGGTGTATTCTTCCAAGGCCGATGAATATAGGATGTAAGCAATCTTTTTCAAAGAGCAATGAATATAGAACGAAGTTTTAAAATTGGATAAGTTATTCTTACGCAACTTGTTCTAAACTTGCAGGATTTAAGAAGTAAGTTTGTTGGGAGATTTCCTGAAAGTGGAGATTCATTTTAATTTTTTATAGTCATTTATGTATGTACTGTATAATTATTGAAGACAAAATATCTCGCTTTTTTTTGACACCGTTACCCCTGACTTGGGTAGGTTACAGTGAATTAATAATAGCGGCCATTGATTCATTTTTCTTATAGATTATGAATAATGAATAGACATTTTCTACAGCAAACTTTCGCCATATTAATCACTTCATATTCATGGACTCACACATAAGACATATAAGAAGCCGTCGAATCCCATAGTATACACAGGACCATTCACACCTCTGCTTCGCTCTCATACTCTTGGTGGATGGATATTAAAACCATTTAATTTCAATCTATATATCTATATATATGTATATATATATATATATATATATATATATATATATATATATATACATATATATATATATATATATATATATATATATATGTGTGTGTGTGTGTGTGTCTGTGTGTACAGCTATTATATATACACTATAGATAGATAGATAGATATATGTATACTCTTCAGGAACTATATGCTAATCTAATTGATTACACGCCATGCCTATATACAGTAAATAGTTAGGTAAGTCAACTTTTTAAGGTGAATTTTATACCCTTATTTGGATTTATTTTTTATACTCTTATTTGGGTTTGAAATATTTGGATGAGACTTGGATATTAGACACTTTCCTTCTGTAAACGAATATGCTGTAATTTGAATATTGCATACATTTCATACAATTTCATGCAATTACAGCTTTCAGGACCCATAGGATACTCCAGAAAATTTTAGAAAATTTCATGAAAATGTAGCTATAACAAGATACTTTTTTGACTAACAAAAACACGCAGGTAGATAAATAACATCCGACTAATGAGCGAAGATAAATAAAAGTGGATGAGCCCTTGTATTCCACTATTAATAATAGCCTAAATAACTCCGAGGGGGAGGGGGGGAGGGTCCCGAAGTAGTATGGTATGAGGTCACTGTCTATCATAATCCATCACAATTAATCGCTCCCCTAAACTAGCCGTGGCTACCTGAGTGTGTCTGTCTGTCTGTCGGTCGTTTGTGAATCTTTAGTTATATCAAAGTTTAATTTTTCTTGTTTGCAGTTTTAAGTGAAATTTTAGATTTTTAGTATTGCATCCTTTGTGTTTATTGGGGATTTTTATGCAAGCATATATTTATTTTTATTATTTTTTTTTTAAGAATGGTACATAATGTGGAAATTCAACTATGGAATCTCTTGGTAATCTTTTTTTAAGGATCATATTATTACTTTTACAGTATAATTTGTGCTATTGTTCTTGTCACCCTCGTGAGAAGGGAAAAAGAATTTTTATTATGTTTAATCTTATCGTGGGAACTAACTCCTATTCAGGTGTTGAATTTAATTATTTGTTAGCTCATTTGCATAAGTATTTTCATTGTTGTCATGTATGTCATAAAGTGCAATCTCTCTCTCTCTCTCTCTCTCTCTCTCTCTCTCTCTCTCTCTCTCTCTCTCTCTCTCTCTCTCTCTCTCCATTAGTTAAGCCAACGTCGCCCGATCCATTAATCGTACGTCTTAGCTCAAGAAGTTTTAGAAATAATGCATTTTGTGACAGTATTTACAATCGAGCATTTTACCCTGTAAAACATTCCGGTTCAGTTTCTATTAGCAAGTTATGACTAATGCACAACCGTTTAACTCGTTTTAATCAATGTACTCGAGACCTTGACGTTTTAATGGAAATCTTATCACTCCAAAACTTTTGGATTTGACTTATGTTTTCAGTCTTTTATGAAACCAATTGTATAACAACACTTAGAGAACTAGAGCTCTCAATAAATCAAAATTGTGAGAATCGTTACTGGCAACACTAATTTTGGTTCTGGTATATTAGTATTTTAGTAGGTAGTAGGTTGGCGAGGGCACCAGACACCCGTTGAGATACTACCGTTAGAAAATATGGGGTTCTTTGACTGGTCAGACAGTACTGCATTGGAGCCTTCTATCTGGTTACGGTTCACTTTCCCTTTGTCCACACACACACACACACACACCGAATAGTCTGGCCTATTCCCTACATATTTTCCTCTGTCCTCATACACCTGATAACACTGAGATTACCAAACAATTCTTCTTTACCCAACGGGCTACAGCAATGTAATTGTTCAGTGGCCACTTTCCTCTTGATAAGGGCAGAAGAGACTCTTTAGCTATGGTAAGCAGCTCTTCTAGGAGGACACTCCAAAATCAAACCATTGTTCTCTAGTCTTGGGTAGTGCCATACCCTCTGTACCATGGTCTTCCACTGTCTTGGTTTAGAGTTCTCTTGCTTAAGGGTACACTCGAGCACACTATTCTGTTTTATTTCTCTTCCTCTTGATTTGTTAAAGCTTTTATAGTTTATATAGGAGATATTTATTTTGATGGTACTCTTCTTAAGATATTTTATTTTTCCTTTTTTCCTTTCCTCACGGTGCTATTTTCCCTGTTGGAGTCCCATGGCTTGTAGCATCCTGCTTTTCCAACTAGGGTTGTAGCTTAGCAAGTAATAATAATAATAATAATAATAATAATAATAATAATAATAATAATAATAATAATAATAAAAACAAAATGGATTATCTCATATCGCAAAATAATCATCGCATGCTGAACAAACACTCACTCTCTCGAGATAATTTATGACGATTAATGTCCGAAGATTCATCTTTATCCATCACGTCCTATCATGGGATAGACACATGGGATGGATTGTTTATAAAGTGGTAGACCTCTGTGGACTTAAGCTAATTAGTTGAGGGGTTTTTCTACTTAGCGGATATTCGATTAATCAACTTTACTTGTACAGGGCTTTGATTTAGATGAAGCTAATTATCATAAATTTGTGACGCTTTTTATTCATTGTTATTAGTTCTGATTTCAGAAAAAAAAAATTTGTCGCCTTTACTTTGATATATTCTATATTTGGCAATTATTATTTTTTAATTGAAAAGGATGTTTTTCTGGCCATATTTATGTTTGATAAACCTGTAACTTACAAAAAGTTATTTATTCATAAGTCTTGTGCAAAGTTTTTTTTTTTTCTTCTTTTTTAACACATATGATACTTTACAAAGGTAATTTGAATGTCCCTGAAGTTTTACTTCATGATGCTTAATGTTTCTTATATTCATATTTTAGTTCACTTTTATTTAATTAACAAAATGTTTGAGGTTACCTAATTTCTTTAAAGTTTTGCTTTTATATAGTACGTGAGTAAATTAAACTTCAATGAAAGGAATACTTTACCATATACTCCTTCACGTTATGTTTTGTTTAGGATAGTAAATTGTGTATTATTAGAATGCCTATTTTTTATTTTAATTACCTATTTATTTTTTCTTTACAGGTAAGGTATCAGGAGGACGCAGTTATCTTGGACATTTCATGTCGGTGAATTACAGGTATCTGAGAATTATTTTTTCATTATTATACAGTTCAGTTTTGTCTCTACTTTCTAATAGTTATTACAAAGGTAGAATGTTTGTATTTTTGTATTTCGCATTGCATTAAAGAAAATAACAAATTCATTAATGTAAACCAAAAATTATTATTATTTTTTTTATATTATACGTTTCAGTTTTGTCTTCGCTTTTTGTCTATCCTTAATAGTGTTTACGAAGTTAGTTTTTTTTTTTTTTTTTTTTTTTTTTTTGTATTTGGAATTCCATTAAAGAAAATAATCAATTCATTAAGGTAAACCAAGAATCATAGTTTTTTCAATCTATACGTTTCAGTTTCGTCTTCACTTTATGTCTATCCTTAATAGTTATTACGAAAGTAGGTTTTTTTTTTTATTAGTATTTGGCATTGCATTCTAGAAAATAACCAATTTATTATGGTTCACCAAACGTTCAGTTGGGCTCCACAAGGCACTAGAAGAGTTGGAAGATCCAGGCCTACATCGCTGAGGACTATGAAGCGAGGAATCGGAGATGATGAATGGAGAAGTATTGAATTAAAAGCTCAAAATAGAGACGACTGGCTAAATCTAACCGAGGCCCTTTGTTTCAATAGTCGTAAGAGGAGAGGAAGCAGAAGATGAAGACACCAAAATATACCAGACATTTCGAATATAAATTATGGAACAGGTCAGAGAGTTCTATCGTTTAAAAGCGGGCCAGAAGATGGAGCAATTAGAAGAAACCACTTCAAAAAGTTGTGGAGAGTGAAGCCTCACAAGTGCCACTTGCCCAGAAGGAACCTTTGATATGAAGTCCAATAGATGTTGAATGAATTAGCCGACTTAGTACCTAAAGACAGTTAGAAGAATTTAAGTTATAATGTTAAGATTCAGGACTGAGGAAGTGAACAGAAACAGTACAGCCTCGCTAGATTTAAACATAGGCAGGAGTGCTTTTGTTGTAATATGACTGGTATGGTTAAAGATGTTTTCAGGTCTTTATTTGCAAATCCAGGTTGCGTGGTTCTTCACCTTTCTGTTGTTTAGTCAGATGCAGCATCATTTGAAGTACCGTAACTGTTCCATGTAGCATTCCGTAGTTTCCAACAGAGGTATATCTTCAAAATTCAGGGTAAAAATTTATAGATAAACGCTAAGGGCATATGGCTTGCAACCTCATTTTAATATATATATATATATATATATATATATATATATATATATATATATATATATATATATATATATATATATATATAAAACAATTTTTTGCATATGAAATGATATGCTTTTGTGGTAGGGTTATTAAAAATAATCTCTCTCTCTCTCTCTCTCTCTCTCTCTCTCTCTCTCTCTCTCTCTCTCTCTCAGGACTAGGCAAAACAATTAGACCGTTCATATTCCCACGTTTTATAAAGTCGACTGTTATTGAATCCGTAGTTAATTGATTTTTTTTTTTTTCGTTTTCTTTCTTTTTGTCCCGTTTCGTAGTTCCCAAGGTGGAAACAAGCCCCCCACCCCCCCTTTCAACTCACCTGTCCCTTTTTCTGACATTCATTGGGCAATTACCTCTGTTCCCTTCTTTCATTCTGTCCTCCCCTATTCCCTCATGCTCCATACCCACGCCCATAAGCTTTGGTAAATCACCCCTTCCTGCTGTGCCTGACTACGCCCGCAATTACCTTCGGAGCCGCCTTTTCTTTCCCTCGCCTTCCGAGACGTTTAAAAAGGGCAAGACGATTTTATTGTTTATTTAATTGAATTTCGGAAAGAAATCGATGTACTGACGCTTTATTTTTACGTTTAATGATGGATTTGGAAATTTAAATTTTAAGAGTTAGTCTTGATTTACGTGTGGCGTGCGCTCACAGGGACAAATATATATAGATATATATATATATATATATATATATATATATATATATATATATATATATATATAAAACATTGTCATCATCATCACCCGTTGCTAGTTCACTGCAGGACAAAGGCCTCAGACATGCCCTCCTCCTGGCGTCTGTTTGTGGTGAAAAACTAGCGTATACCCGCGACTTATCTTACCACTATGTATATGTGTGTGTATATATATATATATATATATATATATATATATATATATATATATATATATGTATGTATATGTATATGTATATGTATATGTATATATATATATATATATATATATATATATATATATATATATATATATATATGTATATATATATATATATATGTATGTATATACAGTATATATATATGTATATATATATATATATATATATATATATATATATATATATATATATATATATGTGTGTGTGTGTGTGTGTGTGTGTGTATGTATGTGTGTAAGTATATATATTATTGTGAGCATGTGTACTGTATATGACAATCGTCATACATGAAGACAAGAAGTAACCTCTGTGATTGTTACCGCCTGAAGGAACTTTGGAAACCTCCTCCGGTGGTGTTACATGAACCATGACACTTTCCCATCGTAATCATTTTAATTGCTTTTACCAAAGTACCTGTTTCTGGTGCCTCCTGTGGGCCTACTTTGTCGAGGTTTTTTTTTCTTCCTGTTTTCTGGTCACTGATTCGGGTTCAGTGAATGTAGGCCTAAGGAGATCTAATTAAGTAGTTTTTGTATGTTCTTTGTGAAGGTTTATCATGGTTATCTTATGATTATGGTTGTTGTTGTTGTTGTTGTTGTTGTTGTTGTTGTTGTTGTTGTTAGTAGTAGTAGTAGTAGTAGTAGTTTACAACTTCCTAACATCATTCACAAAACATTATTATTATTTTTTATTATTATTATTATTATTATTATTAGTAGTAGTAGTAGTAGTAGTAGTAGTAGTAGTTTTAGTAGTAGTTTTAGTTTTCAAGTTCCTAGCATCATTTTCAAAACCTATTTGCATGTGATAATAAAGTGGATTAATGCTCCCGTTTCCCTGATTGAATTCCAATTCTTCCTCACTCAGATTTATTATAAATTTTTTTTAAGTTTTCATCTAATTTTAGCCTCGTTTTATTCAAGGCATTTGCTGGAAAATACTTTATTTTAGATAAGTCTCGGTATAAGATTTACTGTATATCGCTTACGTTTTACTTTGTCATGCAGTAAATATCATTTGCTGTGGCTTGCAGTATTCTGCTTTTTAACAAGATTTAAGGCATGGCTAAGAATGATAATGATGATAATGATAACACATCTTTTGGGATGGTTACGAGTTACGTAACTGTTATTGTTGGTAATAAGTTTTTCGTATTTTCCATTAGGTCACACTTTGTTATTCAGATGTGTGTAATGCCTTTTACCAAAATTCTTCAAATATTTCATTCACCAACATCTTACGGAAGTTTATTTTTGCTTTGAATTATGAATATATATATATATATATATATATATATATATATATATATATATATATATATATATATATATAATACACACATATACATATCTATATATATGATTATATAATTTAATTTTCACATTCAATTTTAGTATATACAGTAGTTGCGTGCTTCTCTCTCTCTCTCTCTCTCTCTCTCTCTCTCTCTCTCTCTCTCTCTCTCTCTCTCTCTCTCATCTTATCAAAGTGCAAACCGTAGCAGTAACAAGACCCGTATAATAAAAAATCTGAAATCTTTTTTAACCAATCTCGCGCCACCTCTGATGTCGAAGTGATCTCATCTCTTAAATGCACGGCTATTTAACGGACTGGTGACCTAGTAAAAGAGTGAATAAACGTGTCTCTTACGTTAAAGAAAAGGCCCCGTAAAGGTGGAAGAGGAGCAGCACTACGAATAATTGGATTGCGGCATAAAGAGGAAAGGACGGAGATAAAAGGCGAAATGGAATGCAACATTAAGAATATGGGAGGTATTAAAGGAGAGATAAAAGGATTAATTGATGGTTTATGGGAGATGATTGGAAGTTATTCCTAATTGAATAGGAATACTAATTATTCAGTTTTATTCTTATTGAAATTGGAATACTAATTATTCAGTTTTATTCTTATTGAAATTAAAATATTAATTATTGACTTTTATTCTTATTGAAATTGGAATACCAGTTATTCACTTTTATTCATATTGAAATTGGAATACTAATTATTCAGTTTTATTCTTATTGAAATTCGAATACTAATTATTCAGTTTTATTCATAGCTGAACTTTGATTTGAATTGTTCAGTTTTATTTTTAATTTAATTGTAATATTAATTAATCAATTTTATTCTTAGATGAATTGTAATACTCATTATTCAGTTCTATTCTTAGTTAAATCATAATACTAATTATTCAATTTTATTCTTAGTTTGATTTTAATACTAGTTATTCAGTTTTATACTCAGTTGAATCGTAATACTAATTATTCAAATTTTATTGTTAGTTGAATTTTAATACTAATTATTCGGTATTTTTAATATA
>NC_090759.1:25741619-25744119 GCF_036898095.1 Palaemon carinicauda
GTATATATGTATATATATAATATATATACTGTATATTAACATATATATATATATATTATATATATATATATATATATATATATATATATATATATATATATATATATGTTTCTGAGTGGGGATACCTAAACGTGGGGAAAGGGTTTTTGTATCGCCATGATCAGCAAAGCGGTACTAGTCAGGGTCACTCATACTATATAGGTTTGCCGTGATTGATCAGACCAAAGTCTCCCATCATCACCAATCTGCAGTGGCCATTCTAATTGACAACACTTTACTTCCTGCTGTGTCCTTTATTCTTCATCCGTTGGAAATTAAAGTAAATCATCACAAATTATTATTATTATTACAAGCTAGGTTATAACCTAGTTGGAAAAGCAAGATGCTATAAGCCCAAGGGCTCCAACAGGGAAAAATAGCCCTGTGAGGAAAGGAAGCAAGGAAATAAATTAATTATAAGAGAAGAATAAACAATAAAAATAGAATATTTCCTGAACAGTAACAACATTAAATTAGATCCTTCACATTATAACGTATGAAAACTTCAAAATAACAAGAGGAAGAAAAATAAGATGGAACAGTATGCCCGAGTGTACAGATAGATATTTGGCAGAACTATGGCATTCATTTGAAAGACTGCTGTTACTCGAATAAATATGCAACTTAAATATTTTACCTTTTTTCCATTCAGTTCGTCAGACTCTGCAGTGAAATCAGTCAGTCATCCTGCCACACGTTCCAGACATCACTCATTGCCTGGAAGGCAGTTCACCAGCTACGTTGGCTATTTTTGGAAAAAAATTTTCTGGTCATATTTGTGTCTGGCAACTTTTCAGAATTCGGGCTGATATTTCACCTACTGGAATTCATTTTTGATTCTTAGTTGCGAACCTTTGTTTAAATCTTTAAAATCTGCAATTAAAGTTGTAGTTCATCGCAAAGGTATCTAATTTCTCTTATATAATAAAGAGCAACGTCTCTCTCTCTCTCTCTCTCTCTCTCTCTCTCTCTCTCTCTCTCTCTCTCTCTCTCTCTCTCTCTCTCTCTATATATATATATATATATATATATATATATATATATATATATATATATATATATATATCCTGTCATTCTCTGTGGTATTGGCAGACGTATGACTACTCGATCTTTCCCCGTTCCTCGGGTCGGAGATGGAGTAGGTGAGGGGGATACCCCAAGAGGTACAGTCGGAAACTATAATCTACTGCAAATTGACGAAACAGACGGGTTGCAGTTAGGGAAGGAGGAGGGATTTGGAAGGGTTGAATCTGTGTGTATATGAGTGTGAGCGTGTGCGTGTGTATATCTATCTAAATATTTAGAAGTCATTTTTACGGGTCGCGTACACCATTTTAGTATATCGTTCTACAGGTGCTTATAGAGTAACAGGTCACTTGGGGTTAATATGTAGACGTATAAAATGCCGTATTTAAAGGAATGACATACTGTCTTAACTTATGCGATCCAACAAAAGTTGTCAATTTTTGTTAATTTGCGAACTGTTTATGCATATTCACAATTTTTATATTTATATTGACATACGAATACGTTTTTGTGTAAACTTAGTTTTATGCGTATTTTGAAATACTAAAATCATTTATATCATATACTCTCATTTGGAGCGTCCGAAGAAATGTGGATCTTTTTGTATTTTTCACACATTAGAAATTTAACTTTTTCATTCGGACGAAATATTCAAGCAAGGAGTTGAGCTACCCGAAGGCTGGTAAGAATAGAAATAAGAATGAATTAAAAAAAAAAAAAAAAAGAACGGTTTACGGGAAGTTTCAAGTAAGACTTATATGCAGGCTGATGGCATTGCTTTAAGCTCAGCCTTAAGTCTTTTTTTCCTAGCCCAAGCCTTGATTGAAGGAAACAATGAAAAAAAAAGTGACAACGGTAGTTTTAATCACAAGGAATAAACTTTCAAGGGAAGAAAGATCTAGAAGAGTCGGAAGTAACGGGAGAAAGAAGGTGAATTCAAAGATTGCCAGTAGGAGGTAAGTATCAGCTAATAAACCGATTACATGTGTGAAAAGATAGCCTGTCAGGTGTTACAGTACATGGCTGCCTGAAAGGAGAGTTTTACTCATTGAACCTAACTGCAAATTAACCCAATGAAGAAATACCGAAGAAATAAATCCAACGAATCATTATAAACAAGTTAAAGCAAGTAATGCTTGGAGGCATCGTAGAAGAATAAAAATAGAAAATAAACATAATTAGAAAAGATTACGGGAAGTTAAAGCGTTTCTTGCCTGAAGGTAGGCTTATTATTATTATTATTATTATTATTATTATTATTATTATTATTATTATTATTATTATTATTATTCGCTAAGCTACAACCTTAGTTGGAAAAGCAGGATGCTATAAGCCTAGGGGCTCCAATAAGGAAAATAGCCCAACGAGGAAAAGAAACAAGGAAAATTAAAATAATTTAAGAACAGTAACAACATCAAAATAAGTATTTCCTATA
>NC_090759.1:25749119-25751619 GCF_036898095.1 Palaemon carinicauda
ATATATATATATAAGGAGGGAAAAACTGAGTGTTTTGCGTATTAAATATGATATATATATATTCATAAGGATAGTTAAGCGAGTTTTAATGTTGCCCTGTAATCAATTTTTTAATTTCATATCTAGGCAGAATTTTTTGCCTGAGGTTCCTCTCGTAAATTGTCGTGATTGAAAAAGAAATGACATCGTGGCCGATAATTGTTTCCGGCGTGTCCGCATGACAAAACCCAAAATCCAAATCGAGGCGTAAACCACCACACCGTAGAATTAGTAGGCTTGCTACCAGCAAATTACCTTCCCCCTAACCACCAATTAGGTAGGACCAAGTGGCTAAATTACCTCCCGATAATTCCGTAGTGAGCTCCACCTGTCGACACCTGGGCCCCCTCTTCAACCGCTAGCTCTCTCTCTCTCTCTCTCTCTCTCTCTCTCTCTCTCTCTCTCTCTCTCTCTCTCTCTCTCTCTCTCTCTTGTTTTGACCCGTCTTTCAATTTTCTTCATCCCAAACTCTGTTCTCTAAAATGGAATACGGATCTTTCTCTCTCTCTCTCTCTCTCTCTCTCTCTCTCTCTCTCTCTCTCTCTCTCTCTCTCTCTCTCTCGTTTTGACCCGTCTTTCCATTTTCCTCATTTTCCACTTACATTCCAAACCCTGTCCTCTGAAGTGGAATACAGATCTCTCTAGCTCTCTCTCTCTCTCTCTCTCTCTCTCTCTCTCTCTCTCTCGTTTTGACCTGTCTTTCCATCCTCCTCGTTTTCCTCCTCCCAAAACACCATCCCCTAATACGGAAACAGCTGGATTTTGAATGATTATTTATTTATTTTGTATTCTATAAACAGTAGAGAATTACTAGGTATGAACTAGACATAGTGTACAAGGACGTCATATATTAATTTATGATAATTTCTTACGGATGTTAATACCGAATAGGAAAAAGAATCATGTTGGTAACGCAGAAACCTTCCACACGAATCAGTTTACCTCCTTGAAAATTTCATAATCTTCCTTCTTCTTCTATTATTATTATTATTATTATTATTATTAAGCTACAACCCTAGTTGGAAAAGCAGGATGCTATTAGCCCAGGGGCTCCAACAGGAAAAATAGCCCAGTGAGGAAAGGAAACAAGGAAAAATAAAATATTTTAAGAAGAGTAACATTAAAATAAATAACTCCTATATAAGTTATAAGAACTTCAACTAAACAAGAGGAAGAGAAATAAGATAGAATAGTGTGCCCGAGTGTACCCTCAAGCAAGAGAACTCTTTTTACCACATTTTTACGGTGTAAACACGGTTGCCCTCTTTTGGAGGGACTTTGCTGTGGCTTTGGGTTAGACGTTATCCTGATCAGCTGCCCTGTCTGACATCGCTTTAGACCCCGGGTTGCGTATGTTCATGTAACGTTCACCAATTCCGGTACAATGACTTCTCCTTAGCTTCCCGTGAAATGTACCGGAATTAATGAAGCCAACTGTACCAGTAACCGGTAGTTAATTTAATTTTCCATAATGTCAAGAATTTATTGGTAATTGCTGTTCTTTATGCTTACTGAGTACCATAACAACTTTGCTTTTTAAGTATTTTTTCAACCGTTCTTTTTTATTTTTATTCATAAAAACAATCACATCGCTACTCCTTAGATTAATTAGTATGATTATCATATGAATATTTCCAATTCATGTAACGTTCTGTATTTACCGTTTATTTGTATTTTGACGTTTCTAAGAAAGATAGAAATGTGGTGGTTCAGCTCGACTTGTTTCCTGGACTTGTAATTTTAATATACACGTTCTTTTCTCTCTCTCTCTCTCTCTCTCTGTCTCTCTCTCTCTCTCTCTCTCTCTCTCTCTCTCTCTCTCTCTCGGATACAAAGTGGAACTGAAAAGATACAAGACCGCTCGAATGTAGCAATTCCTTCACATACAAAATAGAAAATACTTAGAATAGACTTCCAGCGGATGTAGTAAACAGTAACACAGTAAACGAGTTCAAGAATAAGTTAGACAAGATCATAAGAACTCTCTAAATGCTTAAACTAAATCGCTCTACCAAAGAGCAAATGGAGTCTGTGGATGGACTGAAAAGTCTTGAGACATCCAAAATCCTTGTAACTCCTTGTAATTCTCTCTCTCTCTCTCTCCTCTCTCTCTCTCTCTCCTCTCTCTCTCTCTCTCTCTCTCTTTTGAATTTGGGTATAGTCGAAAGTGAACTTCAAGAGCGTGAGTGCGTGAAGAATGTGGTGGATTTCCGAGAAGCAGCATCGAGTCATCCTCGAGGCCATTGAGGTGGAGGTGTTTGAAGTGTTAGCAGACTTTAGATATCCTAGTTAGCTCTCTCTCTCTCTCTCTCTCTCTCTCTCTCTCTCTCTCTCTCTCTCTCTCTCTCTCGCATACGATAGCCGGGGCTTATGTAATTAAGGAGTGGTATTACTTGGAATTCATCGTACTGAGTTGAAGTGGTGAAAACTACATTCATTGGAGAATTACAGAGAGAGAGAG
>NC_090759.1:25759009-25779009 GCF_036898095.1 Palaemon carinicauda
GAAAAAATGGGAATTTGAAAAAATGAGAAAAAATCTAAAACAAATATATATTTGCTTTTCTCAAACGTAATGGTACAGATATATATATATATATATACATATATATATATACATACACATATATACACACACACACACACATATATATATATATATCTATATACAGTATATATATATATATACAGTATATATATATATATATATGCAGTATATATATATATATATATACACAGTGTATATATATATATATATACAGTATATATATATATATATATCTTATATATGTATTTATATATATATATATATAGAGAGAGAGAGAGAGAGAGAGAGAGAGATAACACATGCAGCCGTATCTACTCCACTGCAGAATAACGGCTTCATACAAGTCCTTACTAATGTCTGGGGTTTGGCCATTTTCATCACCACACTGACCAATGCAGATTAGTGATGGTGGGAGACTTTAGTCTAGCCGCTCACAGCAAACCAACATATTATGAGTTGACCAAGGTATATAGAATATGGAGTGGACCTTACAGCTTTGCTCATCATGGCACTACGCAAACACTTTCACCGCATTAATATATATTTTACACACACACATGTACATACATGCTGTATACACATCTTCTTTGATAAGTGTGTAGATAGACACACATACATACATAACATAGAAAAAAAGAGACAGACAGACACACAAATAAACAAACATAAGCCATTAGCAAAGGAAACACATAAATCAACGGTGCGCGACATAAGCAAATAAAGAAAGAGTTACGAGATTGGAAAAAAGCACACAGAGATTCTCTGAAATTCTATATCTCGTGAGGCTTTCCATGACAAATGGTATTCAACAGCACAATGAACAGTCTTACTTTCATAGTTTATATGTGAAAGATTTATTTTAATGTTGTCACTGATCTTGAAATATTATATTTTAATAATTCATTATTTCTCTTGTAGCTTATTTCATTATTTCCTTTCCTTATTGGGTTACTTTTCCCTGTTGGATCCCTTGGGCTTATAGCATCCTGCTTTTCCAACTAGGGTTGTAGCTTAACTAATAATAATAATAATAATAATAATAATAATAATAATAATAATATGGAAACGCAAATTAATGAAATGAAACAAATACGAGAGAGAGAGAGAGAGAGAGAGAGAGAGAGAGAGATTAAAAAATTCCATCGCTTATGTGTGCCAGGTTCAGGAAAGCAATTTCGTTCAATTTAAACCACGTTGCCCGATTTCAAAGTTCGCATGCATTCGTCATGAAAGGGGGGAGAGTTGGGGGGGGGGGGTTAAGGCCTCTGCAATACGCAAGTTGAAAGCAACGAAACATTATTTATTTTTTTCCGATTTTTCTTTCTTAAAATATAATATATACGCCATCTCGACATTCAAAAAACAAAAACAAAAAAGAAATAAAATAAAAAAAATAATAAAATAAAATAAAAAAAATACTTTAACATAAACTAAACACCAAATATATTAGGATGATAAAAATAATATTGGTAATAATCCAAATCCTCAAATGTATAACGATGAAAATAATAGTAATAATAATACTAATAATAATGATGATCATAACAATAATACGAATTATATTATTAATTATGACAAGCAAGTTCTCATTATCGAATTTTAAAACAAGCCTTAAAGGTGTAAAAATTAATATTATTATTATTATTATTATTAATAATAATAATAATAATAATAATAATAATAATAATAATAATAATAACATTCAGAGCCAAAACAATGTAAACTTCTAAGTTCTTGGGGCATAACTTTTCTGAAGAGCTACGCAAGGAATACTTTCCAAAAAAGAAAAGCAATCTGAGAGTGCAGACCTCCACCAGGGCAGCTTATTCCCCGAAACCAGCTTGTCTTTCCCAGTATCAATTTACACTGTAGGCGTATTTGAAGTATGTGTGACAACCATGTGCAAACTTGCTGTTAAGGTTAGGGTTAATTCGGTCGACCTTTCGCTTGACCTTGACCTTTGACATAGTACTTTCAAAACTGAATCCCTTCCACGTCTTAACATAACAATTAATCCTTGAAAGTTTCCCTACTCCATGAGTAAACTTGTAGCCAGGAAATTGTTCACAAACAAACAAACAAACGGAAAAAACAGGGGCGAAAACATAACCTCCTCATAAGTAATGAGTAATAGCTCATTAACATGAAAATTCCATGCGCAACAGTAAACAAAAAATAAGTATATATTTTACTGGCTTCATTTTAAATAACACTGAAGCTTAAAAAGATTTCCAAATCATACCATGAAACGTAAAGCATCGCTCCAAAGCACGAATATTGAACTCGGATTCACGCGAACCTTTAATCATGACCCAGGAGTGCATTTGAATTCACTTCTAATGCGTGGTTGTGCATTGAAAGTACTGCATTCCGATTTGCTTGTAACGCACAGCTATATATTCAGGTGTGCATTCCAGCTTAGGTGGAGCATAAAGACATATATTTAATTCTAATGACACGTTTCTGGGCTGCGTGCGAGGATTTGAGGTTAACTGGTGGGACTAAATTGAAAACAAGCTTTGAGGTTAACTGAGGGGACTAAATTGAAAACATACTTTGAAGTTAACTGACGGGGCTAAATTGAAAACAAACTTTGAAGGTTAACTGATGGGGCTAAATTGAAAACCAACTTTGAGGATAACTGACGGGGCTAAATTGAAAACAAACTTTGAGGTTAACTGATGGGGCTAAATTGAAAACCAACTTTGAGGATAACTGACGGGGCTAAATTGAAAACAAACTTTGAGGTTAACTAATGGAGCTAAATTGAAAACAAACTCTGGAGTTAACTGACGGGGCTAAATTGAAAACAAACTTTGAGGTTAACTGATGGGGCTAAATTGAAAGCAAACTTAGAGGTTAATTGACGGGGCTAAATTGAAAACAAACTTTGAGGTTAACTGATGGGGCTAAATTGAAAACCAACTTTGAGGATAACTGACGGGGCTAAATTGAAAACAAACTTTGAGGTTAACTGATGGGGCTAAATTGAAAACCAACTTTGAGGATAACTGACGGGGCTAAATTGAAAACAAACTTTGAGGTTAACTGATGGAGCTAAATTGAAAACAAACTCTTGAGTTAACTGACTGGGCTAAATTGAAAACAAACTTTGAGGTTAACTGATGGGGCTAAATTGAAAGCAAACTTAGAGGTTAATTGACGGGGCTAAATTGAAAACAAACTTTGAGGTTAACTGATGGGGCTAAATTGAAAACAAACTTTGAGGTTAACTGATGGGGCTAAAATGAAAACAAACTTTGAGGTTGACTGGTGGGGTTAAATTGAAAGCAAACTTTGAGGTTAATTGAAGGAGCAAAATTGAAAACAAACGTTGAGGTTAACTGATGGGACTAAATTGAAAAGAATTTCTTTCATAAATTTACCCTCGGATAACATGTGTATATTATCAATCGAAGTATATATTTTAATTAAACCATAATAATGATTTCGAGTATTTCAAATTTTCTGCATCCTTCTCATGACTTTGAGAGAGAATGAATACTATATATAAGGATACTATATATATGAGGATTCCCTCTTCAAGTCCGTCCATTTTGATGTTATAAGTTTTTGTCATGGTAAAGTACAATGACTTTTCTCTCCTATTCTAATCTGCGATTACCACTTCATCACGTGCAGTGAAGAGAGAGAGAGAGAGAGAGAGAGAGAGAGAGAGAGAGAGAGAGAGAGGAATAAAAAATAAATATTTTGAACGAATGTTTCGATGCACATTTTCGATAGAATTGCTTTAAAAAAAATTATACTACTATATCAAATAGAATTTCCTATACTTTGACCTGATGCGTATGGAATCATCTATTTTATAATATTTTTCTCTAATCCTGATAATTAAATGAAATACTTTAAAGCCACACAATTATTTAACAATGGGCTAAAGTTTCCCAGTACGAAAAAATAAATAACGACGCCTACCAACGTTCCAAATTCCAGCCCAGAGTCAGTGCCCTAAAGGAACACGCCAAGTATTTCCAGAAATTGAGGGGGGGGGGGGCGGAGGACTGTTTACAAAGAGCATTGCAAGAACGGAGAATAGGAGACAGGTAGGGAGATCGAGGTAAAAGGGTTTTGTTCACCAATTGCGAGAAGCTATTTGGTCTGTCTAAAAGTTCTTCACTGGGGGGGAAGAAGTGGGCTGAAGAGAACTTTCTGTTAGTTGCGGAAAAACAAAAGATTGGGAGAGACACGGAGGAGAGAGGGAGAGGGGGGGAGGGGGGAAGGCAGAGGGATAGATAAGACGAGACGATCCTATGAGTTGAGGATTTAGTAATTCTCAAAGACGCTAACTCCTGTTTCCCATTAAACTTGTACCAAGAAGAAAATACCGAAGTATTTTCATCTCTCTCTCTCTCTCTCTCTCTCTCTCTCTCTCTCTCTTTTACACACAGAGTGACATGGCATTAATTGTATAAGTACACAACCATCATCATTATCCCACGTCAAAATCTTCTTGGCTTCAGGTGTAGGCAAAGGCATACGGAACTTATTAACAATATATATATATATATATATATTATATATAAATCCTACCACTAATCTATCAACTCTAGATCGAAGGTCGAATTCAAGGCCTCTCTCATCTCGCTGCAGGTATTGGTAGAGCACTTCACTCAGCATTACGTATGCATGTGTCCAATGAATGGTATGTAAGAGTAATACAGTACTTGGCGTTATATATATATATATATATATATATATACATACTGTATATATACGTGAGTGTTTGCACATTAATACATAAGGATTCTTAGTATTCTAATAGGCCTTCTGTTTTTCCTATGAATTGCATAACAAATACAATTACAATACACACACATACACACACACATATATATATATATATATATAAATATATATATAAATATATATATATATATATATATATGTATATATATATACATGTGTGTGTGTGTGTGTGTGTGGTTGCGCGCGCACGAGCGTGTGTCCGAAGCACTTTATACCCTGATTATTAATTCGAATAGGAAATTTATTTAGAAATTCAACAATGCACGCCTGCCTAACATTTGGGTAGTAATTAGACCTGCAAATTGAGCTCAAAGTGGAGTATCGTCATAGATTTTATACATAAAAGAGAGAGAGAGAGAGAGAGAGAGAGAGAGAGAGAGAGAGAGAGAGAGAGAGAATGTATATCTTGTGCTTTAATTTAATTCCAATTCCAAAAGCATAAAAGTAAATTTATACAAAATTTTCGACGAATCTGTAATTTCTCCATAAAAAAAGTCTTATCAAATCACAATATGAACATATTCTTTTATATTTTAAATTCATCCTCGACAAAAAACTAAATATTTCAATAAACTTAATACTCATCAGTCACTGAATTTTAAATAGTTCGAATTGTTCGCATCCATCTGTCTTTTTGTCGGTCTGTCAGCCTAGCGTCTCCTCCTGGCCCCCAAGCAAAGATAAACTGCGAAGATACAAGTTTTAATTGGAACGTCTGCAACGGGACGTGAGAAAAGGAAATCAAGTCTGATTTACAATTCGCTTCTTTCCACCCCTTACGTAATCGTCGCCACTGCTTAAGGAGGGGAAATTGAAATTCTCTAGAAATTATAAAAAAAAAAAAAAAAAAAAAAAAAAAAAAAAAAAAAAAATCTTAAATAAATAATTGAAATTTTCTAGATATGAGAAAAGGTTAAATAAATAATGAGATCTTGTTTGTGACCAAATGAATGCCTCATCCATATTCTAATGTATTTTTTCATTTCCTTTGCTATTGTAAAGATTAAATATTTAAACCGTTTAAAACTATTTAATGTCCATAACCATAAAAATGGAAAATAGTGCCAATGATAACGTTAACTGGAATGTATTTAATTGACTTTAATTTCTTTTGACTATAGTCTTTTCACTATTAATGTTAAAGGAAATGCTAATGTCACAAACGACTACCATTTTGAGGTACACTGCAAGGAGCAAGGAGTCACAAAATTTCGCAATAGGACTCTTCGATTTTAAATGATTGTTTCTTGCATACATGTTGCGTACATACATATATTTGAATTAGGAATCCAAGCAACTATTCTCTCAATATGGCATTAATGTTCATTTCCATTGAAACAAATTATAAATGACACTAAATGCACTTCTATAAGATTCACTATCGATTACCATTTCTGAAAATGGAATCGGATCTTTATATATATAAAAAAAAAAAAATTGAAATAAAAAAAAATTAAAAAAAACGTAAAAATTTTGAAGCATCACAAAGAAGTGACAGATGAGCGTATATATATATATATATATATATAAAAGAAGCATAAAATAAGTCAAGACAAAATAATTTCGACTACCCAACTAAAAAGAACGGTTCCCTTCCTATGGTCAACTCTCCAAGAAACAAAACCTTTATTGACAATTCGTCCAAAATTTTCCAGTTATCCTGGAAAAAGAAATAAAACAACATCAGAATACAACTTCGTTACAGAGGCAGTGGAAATACTCGACCTTTGTAGTTACAGGAATTTTTTTTTTTTTTTCTTTTTTTGTCTTCGGCCAATCTACAATTTCTTAGCGAGGACATTTTAATGGAAACAAAGAGTCATTTTCATAAAAAATGCTTCCAATAATATATAAAAAATCAAAATTATTAATAGACAATATATTTGTGAAATTTTAAGTGGATATTGAAAATCATTTTAAGGTGATGTTATTTAAAAATTACACATATCACGTTTTTATGTCCGCTTTTTAATTTTTTTTTTACTCTTCCTAATAAACATAATTTCATCTATCACTACTTTGGGTCAACAGAATGGATAAGTATGGATTTAAAAGCTCATGACAGAGACAACCGGCGATATCTAACCGAGGCCCTTTGCGTCAATAGACGTTGGAGGAGATGATGATGATGAATAAGCATAAAGCCATGGAAATATAATTATTATCCTTATTATTCTTACTATTAAGAGTAACTCTGTATTTATAAAAATATATCAACATACCTATGAACCAAGATGACATAGTCTTTATTAATTATGCAATCCTCCAATCAACATAATGTTTATACAAGATCTTCCCGGAGAGTTCCATCCTCTTCGTAATAATAGGTATGCAGTTAATTCTAATAGTCAGGCCTTCTCCATCATGAGGCCTAATACTACACAGTACTCAAGAAGTTTTATTCCAGCTGTGACTAAGTTGTGGAATGATCTTCCTGATCGGGTAGTTGAATCAGTAGAACTTCAAAAGTTCAAACTCGCAGCAAATTGTTTATAGTTTATAGCTTATATATCAAATATCTATTTTTATGGTGTTAATGTTTTAAAAATATTTCATTTTAATTTTCCATTACTTCTTATATCGTTTATTTATTTCCTTATTCCCTTTCCTCACTGGGCTATTTTTCCCTCTCTGACCCCTTGGGCTTATAGCATCTTGCTTTTCCAGCTAGGGTTGTAGCTTAGCTAATAATAATAATAATAATAATAATAATAATAATAATAATAATAATAATACGACGAGAATTATATGGATACAATTTAATACTCAAACATACCTAACAAAAAAAAAAAAAAATGTAGTAATATAAATAAATAAAAAAAAAAAATACCAAAACCAACCAACTTCACAGGAATTTGAGGACTTTATTATGATTTCCATGATTTTCACATTTGCATCAAAATCATGAATAAAATTACAAAGTTCAATCATTACATGCATAATGAAATCTGAATTACAGTGGGTTAAAACTTTAACCTTTTAAATATTTTCTAAAATAATATAATGCTCGGAAAACCCGAAGGTTTTCGTATTTTTCTTTTTTTAAATTAGTTTCAATATAGCGTTTGTAATATGCTATGTCAATTCAACTATTTTTTTATTTCGAAGTTTTTTTTTTCTCGATAAATTTTGAAAGTTTCGAATTATTATACTATGCAATTTACTAAAGTGATAATTTACATAACAAACAGGTATTTAATTTCCCAGGATTCTTGCTTGAGGGTACACTCGGGCACACTATTTTATATCTTTTCTCTTCGTGGTTTTTTTTTTTTTTTTTTTTTTTTTTTATATACATGAAATATTTATTTCAAAGTCGTAACTGTTATTAAAATATCTTATTTTAATTTTTCGTTACTTCTCTTGTAGATTATTTCTTTATTTCCTTCCCTCTCTAGGCTTTTCTCTCCTGTTGGAGCCCTTGGGCTTACAGCATCCTGCTTTTGCAACTTGGGTTGTAGCTGAGCTAGTAATGATATGAATAAAAATTTCAATCTCCTACTCAATGTAGTTGCTCTCTCTCTCTCTCTCTCTCTCTCTCTCTCTCTCTCTCTATATATATATATATATATATATATTTATATTCCGTATACCCTAAACATGTTTGCCAGTTTGCCATGCATAGAAACATGCACATTAAAATTCCTTCGGGAGGGAACATGTAAAACATCGACTTCACATCATATACCACAACTTTAAAACCTGAATCTTAAAAGTAAATAGAGCATAATACAAATGTTCTAGCGATTCCAAAGCCAACCTCAAAAATAATAGAATTTTACTATTGAAAAAGAATTTGAACCACTAATAATGACTGACTTGAATAGACATTGCGTCAAGGAAAAAGATTAAACTGGAAAATAATCCTATTCTGAAAACAACGGACGATTCCTAACATGAAATAAGAAACCGAATAAACCTTTCAGCATCTCTCTTTCTCTCCTTTTGATTCCCTGGATACCACATTTATCCTAATGTCTCCTCTTCTGCTCTTCCTCTTACTAGCATCTCCTAGCCAACCTTTCACATATCCACATACCTTCGAGAGAGAGAGAGAGAGTTTGGTACTCAATCAACTTGTATATAACACACACATATACATACATACACACACACACACACACATATATATATATATATATATATGTGTGTGTATGTGTGTGTATATATAAATATATAAACACACATGTATGTATGTGTAATATACATATATATATATATATATATAAGTATATATATATATATATATACATATATATATACATATATATATATATATATATATAAATATATATACATATATATTTATATGTAAATATATAAATGTATATAAATATACATAAATATATACATACATACGTACATATATATATATATATATATATATAATTTGTGTGCGTGTATTTAAAGAGATCAGAAAGTACTAATAAAGACTTTTAGGTTATCAACAGACTTGCAAAAATTAACGAGTTATAATAGAAATGCCAAGAGGAATTAGGGGTATACATGCTATACAACAAAACATAGAACAGACCTGTACAAAAAACAAATGTAAAGAGCCTACCCCGTTAGCGAATGTATATATCGCATGATGCAAATAAAAAGGGTTTCAGTAGCCACTAGTTTAATTAAAACGCTGTTCGTACAAAAATTCTACTTCATCACAATTTCAGACAAATACAATTAGATTTCATGTTGGAAAAGCTAGCAGGACACTACTAACAATTCCCTACTGCTTATCATTTGTTCTGTTCTAGACCCTCATTTCAAAGGCTTCTGATTAATGTGCGTCTCGGTATTTTAATAAATAAACATTTCGGAAATAGTTCACAACGTTTCATATTTGGAATATCAACAAAAATTTCATCTTACTTTTGGTACATAACACTTGAAACAAATATGACTTTTCACCCATATCATAAACAGAACAGATAATTCACTTATTAATCAATCAAAACCTCAAAAACATCAGCCATAAGAATTCCATGTCAAAAAACTTCTTCTTACTTTTGGTACATGACATTTGCCTGGGGTTGCTAAGGGCACCACATTGCTAGCCTTCGTGTGGGTTACTGAACGTAAAACAAATATGTTACACAAATATCATAAATAGAGGATTTAATTGATTAATAAATCAAACAATCGTAATCCTCAACCATTAGAGTTCCACGGTAAAGATAAATTTGGTATTTCAAAAACACCAAACGACTAACATCACCTTATGTCTAAAATTAATAACTAAATTGTTGTGGCCTGATTGGTGACGTCTCTGTCTGGTGTTTGCCAAACGGATTTTCGAGTCCTGCTCCGACTCGTTAGTGCCT
This sequence comes from Palaemon carinicauda, assembly GCF_036898095.1. Taxonomy (NCBI): domain Eukaryota; kingdom Metazoa; phylum Arthropoda; class Malacostraca; order Decapoda; family Palaemonidae; genus Palaemon; species Palaemon carinicauda. The sequence continues at coordinate 25,769,143 of NC_090759.1, forward strand.
TTAATGACTGCAACCTTACCATCCTTGTGAGTTAAGGTTGGGGAGCGTTTGAGGGACCCTATAGATCTATCTGTTGAGTCATCAGTAGCCATTGCCTGGCCCTCCTTCGTCGTAACTTGGGTGGAGAGGGGGCTTGGGTGCTGATCATATGTATATATGGTCAGTCTCTAGAGCATGGTTCTGCTTGCTAGGGTAATGTCACCGTCCCTTGCCTCTGCCATTCATGAGCGACCTTTAGACCTTCAAATTGTAACCTGAAAAATATTTCACACTTTGCTACAATAGTGATGAAGTAATAATCTTCTCAAAATCGAAGAGGATAAAAAAGAATAAAAAAACTATAAAAACAACTGAAGAAAGAAGTACAAGAAGAGGAGGAGGAGGAGCTGGAAGCTAGGAAAAAGAAGTCTTCTCTTGCAAGCAATTGACGTTATTGAAAGGGATGGCGACCACGAGTTGTCACAGCAAATCTTCCCATTCACTCCTTGTCTCAGAGAGAGAGAGAGAGAGAGAGAGAGAGAGAGAGAGAGAGAGCTCTTGTGATACACCAAAGAGCTCGGAATAGGTTTGTGTTTCCTCTTGCGGCTGAGCCTCATTTAAATTCACGGCTACATTGTTCCCTTGTCAACCTATATTCCAGCATGGGGCCACTATTCTTCCCCCACACTTCTTCATCCCCCTTTCTTCTTTCTTATCGTCCTGCTCCTCCTCCTGCTCCTCCTCCTCCTCTTCCTCCACCTCCTCCTCCTCCTCCTCAGGAGAAATTCCGCAAGCGGTAAAAATTCCATACTCGAAGAGAGACTTCAAGTCGAAGTGAATCGTCATCACTTATTCAAATGTTACCGAAGACGAATGGTACGAAAAAAAAATGCGTAGAGGAAATACAAGGGAAAGGTGGTATTTCTCACGAAAATAATGATTATGTAAGCAAAAATTAGCTTTTAGAAAATGGAGATAGACGTTAGTAAAGAACAATGGGATCTAAGTTTTCTACATTTTTAACTTTAACAAAAATGTTGACTCACGTTACCTTCATTTTGTCTTTCCTTATAAACCTCAAAGCATTCGAGCTTTAGATTTTATTGCATACGTAATTAAATCATCGTAAATTGGGAATATTTTCTGCTTATGCGATTCTAATAAATATTTTTTTATTAAACTAATAAATATCGTCTTCTGCAAAGATAACCTCCAAATATATATTTGATTAATATGGTAAAGATTTTGCGATGGGTAAAACAATTGAAATATTGATAAGTCATCTCTTAAAGAGAGAGAGAGAGAGAGAGAGAGAGAGAGAGAGAGAGAGAGAGACCACTCCGAATCAGCAATATAATTTTCTCTCATTTTGGTGATATGGATACCGTATCTCCCTGACTTGTTATCCCTATAGTAGTAGTAGTAGTAGTAGTAGTAGTAGTAGTAGTAGTAGTTAATATCCGCATACTATAATATTACCTGTCTTGCATTTAATAATTAAAAATTGGAACCATCAAAAATCATCAGGACACATATTTCAATAACCATTATCCGGCTCTTTTCATTCTCTTTATTTCAGTGAAGAATTTCAAGAAATGAAACACGAGAAGCAAAATAATTAATGAAATTAATAAGCAAAGGATATTCTTAAGGTCTCATCGAACGAGTATTGTGGGTTGAAAACTATTCCAGAATAACATAAATGGATTTCATTTTTTAGAGGACAAAAATGCCACATTTATTCCTTAAACCAATTTTCTAAATAACTTTCGAAAAGAATCTATGCCACTCACATATTCTAGCAAGATTTACCCATGAGTCACACATGAAAATATCTAGCTGAAAACATTCTAAACTAGAAAAGCCGTCAGTAAGAGCAGACCTCCGCCACGACAGCTTATTTCTCGTCGGGGTGGATTTTCATACTCTCAAATATGAACCAAGTTTGAAGTTTCTGAAACAACGATGTCCAAATTTCCGGCTGATTATGTGAATTGGACATTCTGCTTGACCGTGACCTTAACCTTCCAAATTTCAATCATTTCCAGCTTTTTACATAACAGCTAATCCCTGCAAGTTTCATTACTCTACAATTAAAATTTTTGCCAGGAAGCTGTTCACAAACAAACAAACACACAAACACGGGGAAAACTTAACCTCCTTCCTACTTCGTTGGCGGAGGTTACAACAGGACTTAATAGGGATTAATAATAACAACAAATAAAATACTTAATGGTTTTAACTTTAAATTAATAAAATGATGAGGTAGCAATAAAATTAAACATATCAAAAGTATTAATAATAATAATAATAATAATAATAATAATAATAATAATACCCAGCAAACGATTCCACCGTAATAATAATAATAATAATAATAATAATAATACCCAGCAAACGATTCCACCGAATTAATAAGGAATTCTCCACGCCGTGAAAAAACCCTGAAACAACATGGAGCTGTTTTAATTTCATTTCAGCAGCTGACTCCAGCAGGACCATTCCTTCAACATTTCATACTCGAATTACAGAACAAACAAAAAGGAGAGGTTTCCATTATTCTATCTACATTTTGTGAATAAAAAATTGTTTTTACGGCTTATATGATTAAAAACAAATACACACGTACACATACCCGCCCGCACACATACACACACATACACATACACGCACACATACACACACACACACACACACATATATATATATATATATATAAATATATGTATATAAATTATATACACACATTTACATATACATATATATATATATATATATATATATATACATATATATATATATACATATATATATATATACATATATATATATATATATATATACATTCATACATACATATATACAGAGAAAGATACATAAAATATAGTAAAGAGTATAAACAGGTCAATATAGTCGTAAAAGAGGCCTAATACTGGGTACCAATTTGGCCTCATATGATATGCTGCAACTTCTCCTGATAAAAAGGTCAACATCTGCTTATTATTATTATTATTATTATTATTATTATTATTATCATAATAACTTGCTAAGCTACAACCTTCGTTGGAAAAGAAGAATACTATAAGCCCAGGGGCCCAAACAGGGAAAATACCTCAGTGAGGAAAGGAAACTAGGAAAAATAAAATATTTTAAGAACAGTAACAACGTTAAAATGAATATGTCCATATAAACTATAAATATTTAAACAAACAAGAGAAAAGGAGATTGGATAGAATAGTGTGGCCAAGTGTACCTTCAAGCAAGAGAACTCTAACCCTAGACAGTGGAAGACCATGGCACAGAAGCTATGGCCCTACCTAAGACTAGAGAGCAATGATTTGATTTGGAGTGTCCTCCTAGAAGAGCTGCACACTGCAGCTAAAGAGTCTCTTCTACCCTTACCAAGAAAGTAGGTAATAATAGTTTAAACATTACGAAATTCCATACTTAAGTATTTGAAGGTTTTATGACTGCCAATTTTCAGTTAAGGACCTCAACTTTACAGGTTAAGTTAGGAAAGGCAAAGTTAACAACATACCCCTATGTTTTCGAAGGATAGAAAAGGTAATGTAATGTCAAGTTCGGATGCAGGCCTTTATTTGCAGATATATATGGAACTCCAAGTCAGACTAGAACCCAATGTATTGTTTACTAAACAGGTAATTCACTACTTTGGGTCAGCAAAATCACATTAGGATTATAATGAATAACAAATTAAAGCGTAACTGTTTTCATCATTCCAGTATGATTATAATGAATAGTGTATATACGGACAACGTACTCAAAACTCCCTTAATTATATCTGTCAACTACCTTGACATATTCGGTACCTAGAGTCAGTTACCCTCACGTATGCAGTGATTTATATTGTTGCTGCTCTTTCATAACTTTTAATTACCTCCACATTTAAATGGTTTACGTAGAGGGGACTTATCAATTACTCTTACCAAACAGTAATTAAAAAAAAAACGGGATATCAAATTACGAAAATGGAAAACAAATACATTCTAATGTTTTAGAGAGAGAGAGAGAGAGAGAGAGAGAGAGAGAGAGAGAGAGAGAGAATGATTACATTATCCCATACCAATAATTAAGATATATATTTTGAAAATACTGATCTTTTTCGTTTGTTATACTATATTTATTTCTTCCTTTTTATAACAACCTGTTACATGTCTCACTGCCTCACTCCCTGCTCATCCAGTTCGGGATCGATCCCAGGTAGAGAGAGAGAGAGAGAGAGAGAGAGAGAGAGAGAGAGATAAAGTATTGAAACTCATTACAATGACCGTTTTGGTATTCGCAAATTAAAAGCATAATCAAGGATAACTAGATAAAAATTTAAGGTAAAAAAAAATTTCCTCTATTCTCCAAGACTCGTTAGTCGATGGAGAAAAAAAAAAAAAAAAAAAAAAAAAAACATCGAGCCTCGGGGTCCAAGTTTTCTTTGGAGTAATTGGATGGGAAGATAAATTCTCGACACAATTATCTTCCGTTTGAGAGACCTGACCACGAAGCTGTCATTTAGTTCCTAGAAAACGCCGACTGTACTACCGTCCTTTCTCTGTCTCCTTTCTCTTCCGTTTTATTTCTCTTAGGAAAAAGAAATAAAACTGTCAGCACTTTCAGGAGAAAGGATGTCAATATGTTAGGTGGTTATTATGGCCAACTGCAAGGAAATTCACTCGAAATTTTCACTCTTCGTTTGAGTTTCGTTTATCTACCTGAATTTCCTTTTTTTTTTTTTTTTCCTCTTTTCAGGGAAATTTATTTTTCAAAGGAAGGTTCTTCAACAGGTAAATGGCACTATTGAATCCTTTCATAAAATAGTGTTCTTAGAAGCACTGAAATGCCTGGATTCCAATCACATCGTATATGCTTTTCCCCTTGAAATAAGCGAGTCCAGAATGCATGACCACGGCAATTTGTACTGTGCGTTTTTTTTTTTTTTTTCATTATGAGTTTGTTACCATCCTGTTCTTCACCATAACACCATACACAAATCGAGTGATTACCAGGTACAGTTGGCTTCATTAATTCAGGTATACTACCAAGTTTCCTTAGCTTCCCTTGTAGTGTACCGGAATTAAAGAAACCAACTGTGCATAAAATATTTAAGAGCGACGGCCTGGATTTTTTCAGGATATATGCCAATGACTCATGATATCAAAAGGGTTCCATTGTCTGCTATAACTCATGGTAAGTTAGCTAGCATCCTGTCCTTCACCCAGTCTGCATCCTACACCTATTGATACAGGCGCATATCTGACAAGCTTGGATTTTTCAGGAAACGGCCAAAGCCTCATGATACTAATAGGGTTCCAATTTCCCCATTTCAAGTGGTGGATAAGGAAATATCTACACCAATTAGTCTTATCAATTGGGATTCAGGCATTCCTTCAGCCAAAGCGTAACATATTGACGAACAGATCTGAATAGTTATAAAGAAATCCATGAATTTCAGACATGGGAAAAATGGTCGTTTTAACATAGTCGAGGGTGGTATGGGATGTAAACATCATTTGTACGTATAAGTAAATGAATAAAGCTACATATAACGTGTATTTTATACACACACACACACACACACACACATATATATATATATATATATATGCAATGTAAGTTCGCAATGACCTCTCAATTTTGCGAGTTTTAGAAGTCTCTCTAGCTACTAAAATACTTGTACAGCTGGTATAAGTGAACGGTTTACCACATGCACACAAATACAGACACACGCACTATATATACTGTATATATATAAATATATATACATACATATATATATATGTATATGTATATATATATATATATATATATATATAAGGTTTTGATCCTCTTCAAATCTATTGCAAATGTATACGCACAAAATTATGTCAGCATCCCGTAAACGTTTTAAAGCAGCAATAATCTCTTACGACAAATCCCGAGATGAAACTACCACTCCACCCCATTTATAGTCTCGATTCACAATGAAATCCAGCAAACGTAAAGCAAACGCAATTAACAGCCCATGAAAAGTAAGAGGGTATAACTCAGCTCTAATGAAAACATCACAAAAGCAGCAAGCCTTTCCTTTATGAAATAACCAAGGAAATTCCAAGAAGAGACACAATGCAGCCACGAAGAAGAAGCAAAAGAAAACAGCAACAATAGGATAATAACCATCCACTCTCCAGAATGGTAAAGCGCCGCCCGACAGCCTTTTGTTTTCCAAACGTTGCTGCATTGTTCCCTGCTCCAGTATGAAGCAGTATTTCACACATTCAGTTTTACAACAGGGTCCCCTCCCAACCGCAAGGAAATTCTCAATAGAAAACGGTAAGAAAAAAAAAAAACGATCAGGTTCAGGAAATTTTTGGAAGGCCTATTCAAGAGGAGGGTCCATCAACTTCCCGCAAGAAGACCCACCCTTTTATTCCGCACTTTTTTCCTCCAGATCAGCACTGGATAAGGTGACTGTGATGCTTTTCTCAGCGCTCATCATTTCTTACAAATAAAGGAATCATTTGAGAAGAATAAATACTTGGGTTTTGAGTAAAAAAATTTTTTGGTAAAAATAATAGAAATACCGAATTTTTCATTGAGATCTTCGCCTGAACCAATTGCTTCTAAATGCTTCATAATACAGCAAAAGCTGTGCCATTACAAATGTCAGGAAATATGTTTAGGTAAAACATATAATCCCGAAGAAATTAGGGCAATTGGGAAGGAGAGTACGCTTCTTTTGTGTGTGTGTGTGTTAGAGAGAGAGAGAGAGAGAGAGAGAGAGAGAGAGAGAGAGACTCACAAAGATTCATTTTCTTTTAAAAGCAAAATTCTCCTGATTCATACTTATGTAATCTAGAGAGAGGTAATTAAACATTGTAAACCACTAATTATAAACCACATCATTCATACGGGTTACAGTTGCAGCATCCATTATATAATAAAGGACATGTAAACAATGCCTAATGTAATCAAACAAATACTATGAAATATTTTTGGAGAATAATAATAGTTAAAAACTCTAAATCGCAGGAGATTCAGGATAGATAACGTGTAGAACGGAGGATACATAAGAAATCAGTAAATCCCTCGATAGATTTAATAATCTAAACAAAATTCGAAGGGATCTGGTAAAAAATAATTTTATTACATTGTTATATATCTATATAAGGTAATGTATAATTATCATAGAAGCCCCGATTTCTCCCTGACTCTTTGGCCATGATAAGCAGCTCTTCTAGGAGGACACTCCAAAATCAAACCATTGTTCTTTAGTCTTGGGTAGAGCCATAGCCTTTGTACCATGGCCTTCCACTGTCTTTGATTAGAGTTCTATTGCTTGAGGGTACATTCGGCCATGCTATTCTATCTTCTCTTCCTCTTGTTTTTTACAGTTTATATTTGGAAGATCTATTTTAGTCTCGTTACTGTTCTTTAAATATTCTATTTCAATTGTTCATTACTTCTCTTATAGTTTACTTATTTCCTTGTTTCCTTTCCTCGCTGGGCTTTTTTCCCCTGTTGGAGCCCTTGGGCTTACAGTATTTTGGTTTTCCAAATAGGGTTGTAGCTTAGATAATAATAATAATAATAATAATAATAATAATAATAATAATAATATTAATAATAATAATAATAATAATAATAATAATAATAATAATTGGCTACACGAGCTTATGTACACATAACAACACCCACACTCATGCCCACACCCACACACACACACACACACACACACACCCACACACACACGAGCTATGCTTGTACCACTGATTGTTATGCTCCCTATCCATCTCCTGGACATTCAACAGCAAAGCTTATTTTCAGTTAATAAATCTGTCGAAACGTCCCAACCATACATCTATAAATAGCGAATTTCATGTCTCATCCTCTTCTATATACACTAAAGGGAGATGGGAAGGCGGGCCGGTTTCATCAAGTAATGAAAAGGAGAAGAAATTAGAAATCGACTGTCTAAAGGGAAGATGCACCAGTTATCAAGGAGTGTGTATGGAAGACCGGATGATAGTTAAGTTGCCGTTGAGAGAGAGAGAGAGAGAGAGAGAGAGAGAGAGAGGGGGGGTATTTCTTTAAAATTTTAGATGTCTAATGAAGGTCGTCTATTAGCAAAATTTGAAATTGAGAGAGAGAGAGAGAGAGAGAGAGAGAGAGAGAGAGAGATTCTTTAACATTTATAATGCAGATCAAGTATTACCAACATTCTAAATTACACTTGAAACTGACAATGTAGCCATGCATAACAGAGAGAGAGAGAGAGAGAGAGAGAGAGAAAGAGAAATTTATCCTTTTACATTTATAATAAGGATCATTCACTACCAACATTCGAAATTACATTTGAAAATTACAATGTACCCTAGCATAAGAGAGAGAGAGAGAGAGAGAGAGAGAGAGACAGACAGACAGACAGACAGACAGACAGACAGACAGAGAGAGAGAGAGAGAGCTTTCTTTATCCTTTTACATTTATAATAAGGATCATTTACTACTACCATTCTAAATTACATTTGAAACTTATAATGTAGCCTTGCATACGCCCAATAAAGTAAGTCCGAAAAAAAAAATTACTTTAGAAAGAGTCCAGCCTTCCATCAACTCTGCTTTCGGAACATTCAAGTCTACCATAAAAGTAATTTAATAAAATCATTAAAAAAAATAAAACTTTTTTTCCTAGCGTTACTGACTCACGATTGCATACTATAGAAGGCCCAAACAGGCGGAATTAACTGAAATATTACATAACTTTTAAATAAAAAGTATTGATATCTGTCCTGTAATTTAATTAATGGAAAAAACAAATACATTATAATTTTCATAGGAAAATAAGTCCTATTGATTATTAATTTAATATTTGTGATGCTGAACAGTGTCCCCGTTTTGCACATCAAGACAAATTCCTGATTCTGAACAAATTATTTCCAACAGACCGGGAATAGGAATGATAAAAAAAAAGCCAATTTTACATATAAAGTATTCGGTGTTCCTCAGAAAAGAAGAGAAAGACAAACAAACAAACTCATAAACTGTCCACCGATATAGACAAGATTTCAGGGGGTTGAAGAAATATTGCTCTCGGATCCAACAGTTTATAGTGCTGCTTTTATGGCAGTGTCTAACACTCCCTCGAATACTGAGGACTCCCTTTAGGAGGAGGAGGAGGAGGAGGAGGAGGAGGAGGAGGAAGAGGGGGCAGAGGAGGGGGAAGAAGAAAATTTGGTTTAAAGGTCGCTTATGAATGGCATAGTCAAGGAACACTAACCATATATCCATAATGATCAGGGCCCCATCTCCACCCAATCTAAGACCAGGGACGGCAAGGTAATGGCTACAAGAAACTATATAATTTGAGAAGGACACGATCTCCCATCCAGCATAACGCCAGGCAGGGACGTTTCCAATACGCCACAAGGAGATGTAGGAAGACACCTTAATTCTTTCTCCATTCCCCCTCCATTACAAAAACCATCCCATTTCTGTAACCATGAACTCGTCGATAGGCGTGAATATCCATTTACAGACAGGTAAAGGTATGTGTGGTGGTGGTGGTGGTGGTGGGTGGGGGGGGGGGGGGGGTTGACAGGTGGGAATGGTTTAGGGGCACACAATGCCAGCCTTTCTACGCGTGTCACACTTGACAGTCGTGGCACTCAATTTCGATCCTCGCGTGCCTTTCAAGATGCGGAACACAGATCTTCGGTCAATCTCTTTCTTCTTTGCCTTCAAAGGAAAGGAATGCTAGTAAGTGCTCTCTCTCTCTCTCTCTCTCTCTCTCTCTCTCTCCTAGTATAAGAGAAAGCATAAGTACATAAGAATCAGGAAAATTTTACTTTTAAAGAAGAAGAATCCTTGGGAATGTTTTCTCTCCGCCCCCCTCTCTCTCTC
>NC_090759.1:25789009-25791509 GCF_036898095.1 Palaemon carinicauda
ATATTTTATTACCTTTTGAAGTTCATTCATGTCATTTGATATGACAAGGAAAAGGAATATTTATTATGAAGACTTCTAAACACCCAATTAAGAGAGACTTGGCGTCTTCTGGATATTTTAATCTTCATTTGTAACAACTGGATTTTTACGATGGCATTATTGATCCACGTACCTTCAAGGCTCTTATTTTAAGCTTAGGAACTGATTTAAATATATACAATATTAAAATCCAGATTTAAAACATTGATGGTCACTTAGGTGGGAAAACATAATACGTCACCTCAAGTTATTCCATTTAAATCGGATCTTGAATTAAGACCTATTTAATTCAAACAAGAAACATCAAGTATCGCAACAGCATAGGTCACTGATCCCTCAATCATAAAAAAAAAAAATCAATAAAATAAACCTGATATATAAACAGATCTTGTGACAAATATTTACCAACGTTGATTAGCTATAAATATTCATAATAAGTGAAGAGTTGAAATTTGAGATACAATTTGGTAGCATAGAACATAGAATTTAAATAACAACAACAACAACAACAACAACAATAATAATAATCATAATTATAATAATAATAATAATAATAATAATAATGAATACTACTTGTAATCTCACACCGAACTAAAGACTGATATTAGCGTGTGTCATTATAACAAAGGTTACTTACATCGAAAAACGGCTAAAAAATAGTACATGATATAAACCTTCTAAAATCATTAACAACAATAATAATAATAATAATAATAATAATAATAATAATAATAATAATAATAATAATAATAATAATGAACTACTTGTAATCTCACACCGACTAAAGACTGACTGAATTATATCCGCGTGTGTCATTATAACAAAGGTCACTTATATCGAAAAAACTAATAAAGGATACATGATATAAACCTTCTAAAATCATTAAAACCAAATTGATGGTCGAGATTTCAGACATGAATTGTAATAAAATTGCAATCTCCTGAATAAAAAAAATGAAAAACTAAAATAATTTTCACTTTAAAATGTAAAATATAAAACGTTGCTTTCTAGATACAGGGTTGCAACGGGTTTCGTGAATAACTGACAACGGCCGTGAAGAATATGAAGAATAATTTATAGGGTGATTGATGGCCGGTAGGTGGCGTTTCAACTGCCGCTCATTACGAGAAAATAAAAAATTTAATTGGTACAAATTGAGTCGAAACGAATTTGAAAGTGGCGAATTCGTCTGCTTTACTTAGAACAAACAAATTAATTATGTAGTTATCACATGCCTTGGTTTGAGAGAGAGAGAGAGAGAGAGAGAGAGAGAGAGAGAGAGAGAGAGAGAGAGAGAGAGAGAGAGAGAGAGAGAGAGAAATTATTTTTACATTTAGAATAGGGCAAAGCTCAGAGAGAGAGAGAGAGAGAGAGAGAGAGAGAGAGAGAGAGAGAGAGAGAGCGATATTCACCCTTAAATATAGTGCAGAATAGAAAACTTAAATAAATTCTAATTCTCTTAGGTAATACAAAAAATATATTCCTACTTACTGTACATGAACACGATAAACAAACACGTGAAAGAAGATTAGTCTCAAGAAACTAGAAAACTTTCCAGAATATGATATTTGACACCAAATTTCAATTTCCATAAAAAAATAATTCGTAAAATCTTGTGAAATATTACGCACACTTGAGCGAAACTTGGACATTTTCCATCTAGGGTGTCAGAAAATTATCTCAAATGCAACGTTGTGTTCTTGAAATTTTTTTACACTGATACTGATTTGTATTGAGCCCAAAAAATTTTAGTAATGCTAACAATAATCCTTAGTATCTAGTTCTCTGTATCATGTAATTTGTAATGTTTTCAGTCTGTAGCAGCACCTACATAGCTGACTATACCCTTAAAACCTAAACATATTATTTGGGAATTTTGACCTAATAATCCAAGTCACAGGTGCAAAAATGTTCTAAAACTTCCAAGAAGCAGAATACGAAAGGGCTGTCACAGCAAAACAATAGGGTTGTTGTGGCCTGATTGGTAACGTCTCTGTCTGGTATCTGCCAGACGGGGGTTCGATTCCCGCTCAGACACGTTAGTGCCATTAGTGTCTGCAACCTTACCATCCTTGTGAGCTAAGGTTTCGGGGTTTGGGGGAGCCTATAGGTCTATCTGCTGAGTCATCAGCAGCCACTGCCTGGCTCTCCCTGGTCCTAGCTTGGGTGGAGAGGAGGCTTGGGCGCTGATCATATAATATATGGTCAGTCTCTAGGGCATTGTCTTGCTCGATAGGGCAATGTCACTGTCCCTTGCCTCTGCCATTCATGAGCGACCTTTAAACCTTTAATCATTCATCTAATCGAATGAGCTATTCAAAATGTATTATCAACTCGGAAACCAAAATCCAATGACAATTTAGTTCGAATCAATGTCCTTTGCCTGGTGCGCCTTTCATTTTCTTTTACTTGGTTCCTTTTTTTCGGAACCCCCTTTTTTTGAGGTAGTAACTCTGAGATT
>NC_090759.1:25799009-25804009 GCF_036898095.1 Palaemon carinicauda
ATAAAAACACCCAAACCAAAAACTTGAATCATACCCAGAATGCTGTGCCGTTTCCTCAGATCTCGCCGCCTACATCCATTTAAAAAAAAGGAAATTATAAAAAAAAGTAAATAAATCAAAGACGTCCGAACGAATTAATCCAACGCGAAGCCGACGGAATAAACACTTGGTCGTCGTTAAAAACGCGATGTTGGGAGCGGAAAATAAAGAAACATCGCCGATTTTACGATCCATAAAACCATACGACTCTGGGGGGAAACAAATCAACTATTAAAGCACTCATTACGATGGGCTAATTAGCTCTAACTGCCTTTGGAATTGGCTCTTCATTGAATTCCTCCCCCAAAGTGTTGTGGCAACAGAGATCCGCTCCCAGATGCTTTCTCCCCAAGCAGGCTGGCAATGCAGGTGTAGTTGTTGTTGTTGTTGTTATTGTTGTTAGGTTGCAAAGACTGAAGGATAAAAGATCCTTTATTGTTTTTGATACTGCAACTTTGGCAAAGATGTTTAAATGGAGATTGTTTAATGCCGCTTTTGGGGTTGTATTTATTGTCCGGATAAAAATAACTCATTTCTTTTTTACAACTATTAACGCTACAAAAACATTGAATGGCGTTTTGCAATAATTGTTGCAAGGGGAGAAATAAAAAAAATCCTGTTGCATATTCATTGAAAGGATGCTGCAAATATGGCGTTGTTGTTTAGGTGCTTCAAACTGCTCAATGAGTTCGGTCGTAGAAAAAAACCAGCATTGTTGTTGCTCAATCTATTGTCGAAGATCTATTGAAAGCAGCATCAACTGCGAAGAAGCCGCCGCTGCCGTTATTGCAAGTATGTTGCAAGCAGAGCCACTAAAGACTATATTTCCCTTAACAGCCATTAATCCTTCTCATCAATGTCTTTTTTTTATTATTTCCATTCCCTTCTGAGTTCAAAAGGAAAGCTAATGCTCCTGTTAAACATATATTTTATGGAGGGGGGGGGGGGTTTAGAGATAAGCAAGTGAACAGTTCAATTTCCTTCTGAGTTAATTATTATTATTTGCTAATATACAACCCTAGTTGGAAAAGCAGAATGCTATAAACCTAGGGGGCACCAGCAGGGAAAACAGCCCCTTGAGGAAAGGAAACAAGGAAAAATAAAACTTAAGAAGAGTAACGACATCAAAAAAATATCTTCTATATAAACTATGAAGACTTTAATAAAACAAGAGGAAGATAAAGAAGATTGAATAGTGTGCCCGAGTGTACCCTCCAGAAAGAGAACCCAAGACAGTGGAACCCCATTGTAAAGAGGTTATGGCACTACCAAAGACTAGAGAACAAGGGTTTGATTTTGGAGTGTCCTTCTCCTAGCGCAGCATCTCAATTTTCTGAAGCCGTAGCCGCAGCTTTACCCTGTACGAACAGCAACGTAATTGGAAGACTTTCTCCAAACTATCGAGAACTAAACATACGACTTGATTTACGGAAGCTTACCCGGTCAGTTAATTGGGGGGATTCAGGTGGAAAATCTTGCATCATCGGGAAGGAGTAAAACTCGCATAATTAAAAACGCAAGTTCATCTATCTTTCGAGGCACTGCAGATATACCGCCCCCCCCCCCCCCCCCCCGAGACACGTAAGGGCGATAATGTAGTGGTATCGCTATTGGCGTATCGCAATTAGCTTCAGCAACGTGGTAACTAAAAGGAAGAAAATTGTATAGAGCGACAAACATTATTGAGATAAGAGACGAAAATGTTTTCACTCAAAAATTTACGGAAGTGCAGCTTGGAGAATTTAATTAAAAATGATATTATCATTCCTAGATAAAAATATACCAGAATCGGGATATCTAATGTGAATAAAAATGGGATAAATTAATATATTTAAGTAAATTATACGCACATGCATGTATGTACGTATATATATATATATATATATATATATATATATATATATATATATATATATATATATATATATATATATATATATATGTGTGTGTGTGTGTGTGTGTGTGTGTCTGTGTGTATAGAAATTTCGAAAGCTGACACGCGATAATCATAACATATACATTATAGCACCAAGGAAAAGCGGAAAGACTTGATTGGAATTAGCACTTTCGTCTTATTAGTGAAAATGACCAGTCGATGTCATTATTCGGACGAAAGTACAAAATACACTCAGGTCTTTTCACTTTTTCTTTCGTTATATATATATCTATCTATATATATATATATATATATATATATATATATATATATATATAAATATTCATATATATATATATATATATATATATATATATACACAGACACTAACACACACACACACATATATATATATATATATATATATATATATATATATATATATATATATATATATATATATATATATATGTACATATATATGGCCATATAGGTGTTAAATACTATTCATTCTATTCAAAAGCATAAGGAGATTTTTGAAAATCCTAAGTATCTATTGATTTCCTAGTACAAACATCATGTTCCATTTAATTCCATAAAAATAAACCTCATAAACGACATTACGACTGATAAAAAAAGAATTATGCAGTAAAAATAAATACAAATGTAATATGATAGTTTGTCAGAAATTGATGGTCAACGGCTATTTAATGTGATATTTTCATATTTAATTGAGTTTTCCCTAATTTCACTAATCACAATTGTAAGAAGATATTCGTACCTCCATTAACAAAGTTCGTACTTTGGCAGAAAATGATAGACAGAGGCTATTTAATGGGATATTTTCATATTTAATTAGCTTTTCCTTAATTGAACAGATTATTGTTCGCAGGTAAAAAAAAATGTCCAAAGGATTGAAAAATGAACAAAGCAAACACATTTTGTAATGGAAATATATTGTAAGAACATCAATACAAGAGATTTAATTCTGTTCTACCCAATGCTCAGAAATCAAAAGCATATCAGGAGACTTTATAAAAACCACAAGTCTAAATGAGCCCCTATCTTGGGTGAGAGGGGTGGGGGGGGGGGGGGGGGATTTGTATATGTTTATTACAATTTCATGCAATTTCAGCCATTCTCATAATAATTATACTGTGACAAAAGTTCATAAACCTCATAATAATACCAAATTGTAGTATGACTAATATATAACTGAAGTGGCGACGCAAAGTCCCTGGCCGGCGTAAATATCATTAGAAAAAAATCTATTTCAATATATACATCAAAACTAACATTACTTCCAAAACCAAAAATCGGGAGGTTAGATAAAAAAAAATAAGAGTCCTAAAGGGGGGAAAACATTTCGGAAATCCAAAGGCAAGAAAATGATTTTATCGCTTTTCCTTCGTGAACAGAGGAAACAAACTTGAACAAATGGCCTTCGCGTAAAGGAAAATAAATGGGGCAGTATAGAGCCCAGAAGAGAACGTAAATGCGTACTCTAATATGAAGAAGAGAAATAAAAACATTAATAGAAAATCTCAAAAACATGAAAATGGCTGTTTAATTTTTCTCAGGCAAAAAAAAAAAAAAAACTGTTAAAAGCAAGAAATAAAAAGCAAAGAAAATAACACACCTACAATGCAATAAAGTTCTGTTTTTACAAAACTACAAAACTATTGCAACGTAAGATCACGAGAGAGAGAGAGAGAGAGAGAGAGAGAGAGAGAGAGAGAGAGAGAGAGAGAGAGAGAGGAGAGAGAGAGAGAGAGAGAGAGAGAGTTTAAGGATAGTTGGGCCATATGACCCGTGGTTGGGGTGGGGAGGCCACTGAACACGGTGGTAAACCAGAAGGACGAAGAGAGAGAGAGAGAGAGAGAGAGAGAGAGAGAGAGAGAGAGAGAGAGAGAGAGAGAGAGAGAGAGAATACTGTATGCACACTTGATGACTTACCAATTCTGCTGATATTAAGATGGATGCTACAAACGTACCTGCAAATGGAAAAGATGATTTAAACATAGGAATATTATAGGTAATAGATTCAAATCGCCTACGTGTTTGCATAAAAAACTATAAATAAAAACACAAAACATGTATATAATAATTATTCCACACGAAGCATGAACAAAAGATCATATTGCCTCATGGTTAGGGTGGATGGAGGGAGGGAGGAGAGAAAGGTGGGGTGATTGAGGGAGGAAGGAGAGTAAGGTGGGAGTGATGGAGGGAGGGAGGAGAGAAAGGTGGTTGAGATGGAGGGAGGAGAGAAATGGGGGATAGATAGAAGGACGGAGAGGAGAAAGGTGGCTGAGATGGAGGGAGGAGAGAAATGGGGGAGAGATAGAAGGAGGGAGAAGAGAAAGGTGGGTGAGATGGAGGGAGGAAAGAAATGTGGGCGAGATGGAAGGAGGAAGAAGAGAAAGCTGGATGAGATAAAGGGAGGTGAGAAGGGTGGGTGAGATGGAGAGAGGGAGGAGAGAAGGGTGGGGGAGATGGAGGGAGAGAGGAGAGAAAGGTGGGGTGATGGAGGGAAGGGAGGAGGGAAAAGGTGGGGAAGATGGAGGGAGGGAGAAGAGAAAGGTGGGGTGATGGAGGGAGGGAGGAGAGAAAGGTGGGGTGATGGAGGGAGGTAGGAGAGAAAGGTGGGGTGATGGAGGGAGGGAGGAGAGAAAGGTGGAGGGAGGGAGGAGAGAAAGGTGGGTGAGATGGAGGGAGGAGAGAAATGTGGGCGAGATGGAAGGAGGAAGAAGAGAAAGGTGGGGTGATGGAGGAAGGGAGGAAAGTAAGGTGGGGTGATGGGAGGGAGGGAGGAGAGAAAGGTGGGTGAGATGGAAGGATGGAGAAGAGAAAGGTGGGGTGATGGAGGGAGGGAGGAGAAAAAAGGTGGGGATGATAGAGGGAGGGAGGAGAAAAAGGTGGGTGAGATGGAGGGAGGAGAGAAATGTGGGCGAGATGGAAGGAAGGAGGAGAGAAAGGTAGGGGTGACGGAGGAGGGAAGGAGTGAAAGGTAGTGGTGATGGAGGGAGGGAGGAGAGAAAGGTGGGGTGATGTAGGGAGGGAGGAGAGAAAGGTGGGGTGATGG
>NC_090759.1:25820432-25825432 GCF_036898095.1 Palaemon carinicauda
TTTTCCATATAAAAAGAGAGGGGTTTTAAGCCTGTTATGATAAACAACTATTTCTTTTATCATTTGATTAAGGAACAAAATAAAACATTCCAGCAACAATGCGACAAGAAAAATAATAGAGATTCAGATAAACAGCAAAAAATAGACCAAGAAAAATAATACAAATTCAGATAAACCGCAAAAATAGGCCAAGAAAAATAATAAAAATTCAGATGCACATAAAAAATACGCCAAGAAAAATAATAAAGATTCAGATAAAAAGCAAAAAACACGCCAAGAAAAAAATAATAATGAAAATTCTGATAAACGGCAAAATTATCCCAAGAAAAAATAATAAAGATTCAGATAAACAGCAAAAATACGCCAAGAAAAATGATAAAAATTCAGATAAACAGCAAAAATACGCCAAGAAAAATAATAAAAATTCATAATAAACAGCAAAAATAGGCCAAGAAATAAATTATAAAATCAGATAAAATATCTTAAAAGCTAAAATCTCCAGAGAAAGCTACTTCATTCTATAGTAACCCTAAAAGCGAATAGGCTACGATTTAATTGAATCCCAAAGGGGGAATGTGAGCGCTCACGTGAGACGTAGGCAAATACCATATCTTGATTATCTTTCGATTTTAATAAAGTTGAGATTTTTAAACTTCGGATCATATACTGTCTTCTGGTGTGAAGAGAGGAAACCTCATTAGCATATCATTGCTTATTCTTGAGGTTTAAAGGGTTAAAGGTCACTCATAAATGGCAGAGGCAAGGAACAGTGACAATGCCATAGAGACTAGACATATATACATATAATCAGCGTCCAACTCTCCACTTCACCCACGCTAGAACCAGGGAGAGCAATGCAATGGCTGCTGATGAATCAGCAGGTAGACCTGTACGTTCACTCCAAAGGTTTGGCAGTAATTACAGTCTTTTGGGTGTGTTATAAACGTTACAGACTCTGTCTGACCAAAGATCTGGCAGTAATCTCCGTCTTCTGTTAGTGTTTTAAACGTTAGCTAACAAAGATGGTGAGGTTGCAGATACAAGAAACAATCGAGCTTGAACATGACTCGAACCCCAGTCCGGCGATCGCCAAGCAGGGATGTTTGCAATAGACTCTAAATAAACGATTACTTTATTTTAATGTCAAGATATAAATATAAAATCTATGCACACAGACGTTCACGTGTTCCGAATACGGTTTAATACCTAAGGGCCATACTTGAAGGAAATAATTAGTTTGAAGGTTCCTTTCTTAATAATACCAACACAGAATCAAAGGCAATATTTCGAAGGAAAGACGCTATCACATATTTTTCTTAATGACAACGGAACCCATTATTTACTTATTTAGGGGATTTTTTTTTTTTTTTTTTTTGCAAGAACTAATTTGATATCTTCCTGTTGTTCTTTGAGGCATGAAGATTCTGTTAGGCAACATTTCTAGATTCAACAGCATGTTAAGCTTAGCTATATTTATGTACATCTCTCTATGATAGGCTACACATTGGCATCTATTTATTTCCATCTATTCGATAAACTGTATATATACTGTATATATATGTGTATATACTGTATGTATATATATATATATATATATATATAAAGAGAGAGAGAGAGAGAGAGAGAGAGAGAGAGAGAGAGAGAGAGCGTATGGCACCTGTGCACTTGATTATTTAGCTATATTTATGTACATCTCTCTATGATAGGCTACACATTGGCATCTATTTATTTCCCTCTGTTCGATAACCTGTGTGTATATATATATATATATATATAGAGAGAGAGAGAGAGAGAGAGAGCGTATGGCACCTGTGTACTTGATTATCTACAGGTTTAGAATTATTGGAAGTGTCCATTATCTTTAAAGGAAAAAATCTACAAATTTTCCATGACCTAGGAATAATGTACTAACTGATCCGTCAAACAAACTAAAGGTCTATATTTATTGAATCAGTAGAACTTCAAAAGTTCAAAGTTGGAGCAAATGCTTTTATGTTGACCAGGCGGACATGAGTCTTTTTATAGTTTATATATGACATTTTTTTGACGTTGTTAATAGTTTATATATGAATTATCTGTTTTGACGTTGTTACTCTTTTTAGATTGGTTTATTGTTAATTTGTTCTCATCATTTATTTATTTCCTTATTTCCTCAATGGGCTATTTTTCCCTATTGGAGCCCTGGGCTTATAGCATCTTGCTTTTCCAACTAGGGTTGTAGCTTGGCTAGTAATAATAATAATAATCCCTTTAAATCAACGTACATGCAATATTTCAAATGAACGAGGCCTTTAAAGTTATATACAAGAACAGTTTAAAATACAAATTAATCCTTAAGACTGAAAAAAGGTTTAGAAACTGTACCAACCGTGTGACACACGATCGTACATAGTTTATTTTGTGTATATATTATGCTTGTATCTTCGCTCTTCCCTCGCACTAAAAAGAACCTGAATAAACATGCCTGTTTTTCTCACCAGTAACGGTGTCGGGTTTGAACATGAAATTCCCTGTTGCATTGAGCCTTTGTATATAAAGGAGAGTGTTCTATAATAAACTCAGTTGCTTTCATCCTGTCTTTCAGTCACAACCTTCTCTCGGCCCGTCACACAACCATTTCATCAAGAAAAAGGCCCTAAAAATTAACAAAATTCACATTTTAAAAGATAAGGTTAATTTTCCCCTTGCCTACATACACACACACCGAATAGTCTAGCCTATTTACATATTCTCCTCTGCCCTCATACACCTGACAACACTGAGATTACCAAACAATTATTCTTCGCTCAAAAGGGTTACTGCAATGTAATTGTTCAGTGGTCACTTTCCTTTTGCTAAGGGTAGAAGAGACTCTTTAGCTATGGTAAGCAGCTCTTCTAGGAGAAGGACACTCTAAAATCAAACCATTGTTCTCTACGTATTGGGTAGTGCCATAACCTCTGTACCATGGTCTTCCACTGTCTTGGGTTAGAGTTCTCTTGCTTGAGGGTACACTCGGGCACACTATTTTCTTATATCTCTTCCTCATGTTTTGTTAAAGTTTATATGGTTTATATAGGAGATATTTATTCTAATGTTACTGTGTTTAATATATTTTATTTTTTCTTATTTCCTTTCCTCGCGGGGCTATTTTCCTTATTGGAACCCCTGGGCTTATAGCATTCTGCTTTTCCAACTAGGGTTGTAGCTTAGCAATTAATAATAATAATAATAATAATAATAATAATAATGAATAAAGTCAAGAAAATCCACCGTTTACGTGGCTCATGAAATAAACTCGAAAATATGATTTAAAAAGAGAAAAAAAACTGCCACTAAAATCAAGCCAGAAAAAACAAGACCAGAAACGTAAAAAGATTTTCCCGACATCCCCGATTACAAGCCTTTATTTTTACCCGTAACAGGAGACCTTACAACACTACAACAAAAAAATGTCTTATATTTTACGATTTTTTTTTTTTTTTGTACTATACAGTAAAAACAACAAAAAAAATTCTATTTTTATAGAATTTAGAGAACTGGAGATTCCGTGTAATATTGGTATGGTCTTTCTTTATTTGACATAAAAGCATCCATTAGGAATTGAACACGAAATAAGGGCTTAACACTCCCATTTCTATATTCTCTCTCTCTCTCTCTCTCTCTCTCTCTCTCTCTCTCTCTCTCTCTCTCTCTCTCTCTCTCTCTCTCTCTCTCAGAAGTAGGTGTTCTGAAAGCTATTTAACTTTTATAAGGACAACTTCGCTTTTATGGTCTTAAATGGAATTTCCTTTTATTTTTTATTTATAACAAACGATATCGGCGTCAATGACCTTCGATGCTAGTGCCCAAAAAATCTAAATCAATCTCTCTCTCTCTCTCTCTCTCTCTCTCTCTCTCTCTCTCTCTCTCTCTCTCTCTGTTAAAATATTTTATGTTCATTCTCTTTGATAACTATTCATACAATCTCTCTCTCTCTCTCTCTCTCTCTCTCTCTCTCTCTCTCTCTCTCTCTCTCTCTCTCTCTCTCCGTTAAAGTATTTAATGTTGTCTCTTTCTCGGTTAACTATCAATGCATTCTCTCTCTCTCTCTCTCTCTCTCTCTCTCTCTCTCTCTCTCTCTCTCTCTCTCTCTCAAAATATTTTAGTTCTTTCTCTTTCTGTTAACTATTCATACATTTCCCCCCCCCCTCTCTCTCTCTCTCTCTCTCTCTCTCTCTCTCTCTCTCTCTCTCTCTCTCTCTCTCTCTCTCTCTGTTAAAATACTTTATGTTCATTCTCTTTGTTAACTATTCATACATTCTCTCTCTCTCTCTCTCTCTCTCTCTCTCTCTCTCTCTCTCTCTTCTGTAGTCTACACCCACTAGCCTTTCAGTGTGTTTGCCGAGTCTTATGATCATATGATTCAAGAGGCCCATCTACCCTCAGCAGCGAACAAATCCTTTGAAACCTTTCCCCTACAGCAGAATAGAGCCATACCTTAATTGGAAAGGCTCTAAATTCAAGTATATAACGGCCATTCTGTGAATAAAAAACACACTTCTGATTTAACTAGCATTAAGGCATAGTCATAATTTTACCAGAAGCAAAATTATATGTTGAGAGGGCAACAGAAAAGGTAAAGAAAAAGGCACAATCTTTTAGGGGATATGTTATTCAGGGGAAAAATAAAACCAGGAGTATCAACGAGATCAAATGACCTGGATTTTCTTTCTTCACAAAAAAAAAAAAAAAAAAAAAAAATCTAAACTTCATTTCAGAAGTTCATCAACAATGTTTGGTTAAATGTATAGTTTGGTGAAATGAATCACACATGGCAAACATTGTACATTACTTTGTAAAAGTAATGTGATCAAACATTTAATAGTAATACATTAAAATTGAACAGTAATGAAAAATACTAAAAATAAGATACAAGACTGAAAATATTTTTACAATATAGAGCTTCGCCTCCAAGCGCCAACTCCCCCCCCCCCCAAAAAAAAAAAAAAAAAAAAATTCGGTCTCCTTACCGCAGATGT
>NC_090759.1:25832932-25840432 GCF_036898095.1 Palaemon carinicauda
AAATATTTTATTTTTCCTTGTTTCCTTTCCTCACTGGGTTATTTTCCTGTTGGGGCCCCTAGGTTTATAGCATCTTGCTTTTCCAACTAGGGTTGTAGCTTAGCAAGTAATAATAATAATAATAATAAAAAGGGCTGAGTGTTAAGTGAAATTTACACCACCAACTCAGGATCTTCATATTGGTGTCGTAGGCCTATCTATTTTAACGTTGCTAAGGACCTTGATATATTTCATACCTTTTATTCATTACTTATAAATGGTTTATCTGCTATTTCTTCAGTTACTTTTCTCACTGGGCTGCTTTTCCTGTTGAAGCCCTTTGGCTTGTAGCATTCCGCTTTTCCAACCAGGGAGTAGCATGTAATAATAATAATAATAATAATAATAATAATAATAATAATAATACAGTAAAGGATGTTTGGAAACTTCTCAAAAGAGGACGTCACATACAAAATGAAACAATTTCCATATCAAAATCTACAGCCCAGAGGAGAGTTTTTTTCCCAAGCGATATCACGATAAATACTCCTGAACTACAGTACTATAACTGTAATTTTTTTTCAAGAATATTTTGATATGCTTTATTTTAAAGGCACCAAACACTGGTTTTTATTTTTTTTTGCGTTAAAAAAATACAGAAAACAAGCACGATGAAAAATATAATTCACATCAAGTTCCAGCGAATATTACTGTATCTTCTAGAATATCTATAAAAAAAAGAACAAATAAATAACCTCTAAAAAGGGCAAAGAACCTACCACAACACTACCAATAAATTCCCATAGACTTAATCCAGGAGGAAATCCCCTTTCCAAAGACTTAAGTCCATCGTAGATTCCATTCAAAGGGCAGTGCAATACCACAGAACAACAATGTAAATTCTTTCTATTCGTAACACCATACACACAGTAGCTGGCCCAGGCAAAGGCCACCTGCCCAGACACAGAGATGTTAAGGCTACATGTTTATTGGTCCAGGAGGTTTTTGCGTTAAGCTGCTTACCCATTGCTTATTTTGGATTTAATAGCCAGATACCTGCCAGGGATTACGGGGTTAGAAAATAGCTTGGAGAGTATTTTTCCTCTAAGGAAAATAGCTTGGAGGGTATTTTTCCTCCAAGGGAAATAACTTGGGGGGTATTTTTCCTCAAAGGAAAATAGCTTGGAGTGTATTTTTCCTCCAAGGAAAATAGCTTTCAGGGTATTAACCTCCAAGGAAAATAGCTTTCAGGGTATTAACCTCCAAGGAAAATAGCTTTCAGGGTATTAACCTCCAAGGAAAATAGCTTTCAGGGTATTTTTCCTACAAGGAAAATAACTTGGAGGGTATTTTTCCCCCCAAGGAAAATAGCTTGAAGGCTATTTTTTCCCAAAAGGAAAATAGCTTGAAGGCTATTTTTCCTCCAAGGAAAATAGCTTGAAGGGTATTTTTCCTCTAAGAAAAATAGCTTGAAGGGTATTTTTCCTCCAAGGAAAATAGCTTGAAGGGTATTTTTCCTCTAAGAAAAATAGCTTGAAGGGTATTTTTCCTCCAAGGAAATTAGCTTGAACAGTATTTTTCCTCTAAGGAAAATAGCTTGGAGGATAATTTTCCACAAAAGAAAATTAGCTTGGAGGGTTTTTTCTTCCACGGAAAATAGCTTGGAGGGTATTTTTCCTCTAAGGAAAATAGCTTGGAGGATAATTTTCCACAAAAGAAAATTAGCTTGGAGGGTTTTTTCCTCCACGGAAAATAGCTTGGAGGGTATTTTTCCTCAAAAGAAAATTAGCTTGGATGGTTTTTTCCTCTACGGAAAATAGCTTGGAGGGTATTTTTCCTCTAAGGAAAATAGCTTAGAGGGTATTTTCCTCCAAGGAAAATAACAATTGAGGGAGTGAAGGGGTGGGGGGAGAGATGATAATGGGGAGGGAATGGGAATAAAGAGCCTGAAATGGGAAGCCTACTCTAGTGGTGATTTGATCCTGATATTGCAGGAGCACAGGAAGAAGAAAATTCCCTTAACTTTGACAATACATACATTCCTATATATATATATATATATATATATATATATATATATATATATATATATATATATATATGTGTGTGTGTGTGTGTGTGTGAACATCACGGTTACCTATGAGTTTTACACATATACATATAAAATGTATGATACAAATCATATGTGTGTATATATATATATATATATATATATATATATATATATATATATATCCTAGACACATAAAAAATAATATAAATACAAATTTATATACTTCTACATATATGTGTGTATGTAGGGAGAACATAATGCCCACAATAACTTTCAAATTTCAATATTATCATTACTGAAATTCAATTTCGGACAGGAATTAAACAACTGAACATTTTATCTTTGCGTAGGGGACTCGAACTAGCGCACGAAAGGTCTAATTGAAACACCTTTTACTGAGAGAGAGAGAGAGAGAGAGAGAGAGAGAGAGAGAGAGAGAGAGAGAGAGAGTCAAATTACACTATCCAAAAATATAAGGTTACTCGACATACAGTAAGGAACATTAAGGTGATTAACAAAACAACAAGAAGAACAACAAATATCCTTCGCTGCTCCCTTCTGAGGCGAAGGTGAGAGAATTCACTACCGTAAGAGAAGTCCTCTGGAGAAGGAGATTCTAGTTACTATAACGTGTAAAAGGAAGAGGGCAATAAACTTAGTCCCCGTACCGTAAACACAATGAGTTGAAGTTAATATAATGAGTAGAATTCAAACGAAACACGTATTTTTTAGTCTTTTCACTGATATGTCATCAACTTTACTGACATGGGTCGCTTTTAATACAACAAATAAAAACATATATATATATATATATATATATATATACACATATATACTGTATATATATATATATATACACACACACACATATATATATATATATATATATATATTTATACACGCATATATATATATATATATATATGTGTGTGTGTGTGTGTGTGTACATATATATATCAACTCATTATCAGCCGTAACTAATCCACTGCAGGACAAAGGTCTCAAACATATCCTCCCACTCCCGTTTGTTTATGGTCTTTCTATGACATCCTAAACCCGCAAATTATATATATATATATATATATATATATATACATATATATAAATATATATATATATATACATATATAATAATAATGATAATAATAATAATAATAATAATAATAATAATAATAATAATAAAGTAAAAAAGAATCCTGCAAACAAAAGGCCCACTATGGTTAAGTAATTTAATCAACGCGCTTGAGAGATACGTGGGCAGTTAACACATGAAACAAATACAGTCTCGTGTCATATATTGTAAAGCCCCAAATACTGTACTACACATTTTATTATGCTGTATGTCACGGATACAATTCAGAATCAGAAGCAGCAATAAAAATTTCACCAAAGCAATATATCTTTCAGTGCTGACTAATAAAAACGCCGTTTTTTTTTTTTTTTTTTTTTGCCTGCTAAATTCCAGACACAAAAATTAATGACAGTTAACTGCTCTCACAATCGCGTATCGTAAATCGCTTGTAAGCTCTCTTGCTCTTCGGGTAACAATGATATCTACCAGCTTTATATGCATTGCAATGTTTTCCACGTTTGTTATGGTTGCATTTTCACTGAAGATTATACAACGCATCCAGACTGTTCCCTCTCTCACTCCCAACCGAACGGGCAATATGGAAAAGCGTAAACACATTTAACTGAAAGTTCTTAAATGGAGAGTTATACCGCGTCCTTCGACTGAACTTCCTGACATCAAAGTTAACCAGAGCACTTAACCCCACACACCCCCCCCCAACCCCGTCATCCTTCCTACCCTTACCTCAAAGGTTTCACTAAACTTCAAAAGAAACCCCTCGAAATCCCAAACCTCCTAACCTTCCTCCTGTCCTCTGCCTGGTCCCCACCACCACCACCTCACTCTCAGTCTCCAACAATACCCTTCATCTCCGCCCCTTCCCTACCACCTGCATTTAACCTTCAACAAAAACTAATGACCACCAGTTCTCTCAGTTTCAAAGATCTTCCCCCTCCCTCCCTCCACCCCCAACCACTCCCAATAACCCCTTCAGCGGACCCCTACCGACCATACCAGTCCCCCACCCCAGGCTTTCAAAGCGCTTCCATCCAATGAGGATTTTCAAAGCACGTCTCACGCAACCGCTCCTGCTGCTGCTGCTGAGGTTCCCCTATCAGGACCGCCAGCTGGTAAAGACTTTTCAATAACATATAAGAGCTGATATCTGAAAGAGAGAAAGGGAGAGGATATGACAAATTGTTCCAGATCAGGGGGGGGGGGGGTAGGATTAAACCTTGCTTGCAGTATAGCCCCATACTTTTAATGACCAGTTGTTTATAATTTGAAGCCCATGGAATGTATATCCTTGTCCTTTGATCCTCTCTGTACAGGCTGCAACCCATTACTGACCCCACCCCCTTCCCCCTTTCCAGTACATGCCATATTAACTGCTTAGATAAAAATGCACAACGGGTCTAAAAACACGATGATTTCGGCCAATTAGAAAATTCCCGGAGCCATTATTCATAAAAATTAACTTGAACGGAATCTTTTCAAAGGTGTATACACAATATCTGAACGTCTGTTTATATGAAAACTCATTTCTTCAAGTAAAAAAGCAAAATCACTGACAAAAGTAATGGAAATTGGCAATAAATGTAACACATACATACAAATAATACCACCCCTGGAGACCATGCAATAAGGCTCTTAAATTGGCAATTTTCTCGCATTACTCAATGTGTACATTTACAAATGGAAGCATTCGAACATTTATTTACATTTTAACAATAACACATAAATAGTAGTGATTTGTGCTAAACGGTCTTCAAAGTACAATAATAAATTCTTCATTTTTATTCTTTATTATCAAATTACTATACTTTGAATTCTTATATTACCTTAGACGTTTATGAAAAAGAAGGCCCATCTCTCTCTTTCTCTCTCTCTCATTTGGAACATAAGTTAATAATAAGGCCTCCTTGCTAATGCATAGTTATATGATAGACTACCCGCGTTAAGCATATGCGCGCGCGCGTGTGTGTATGTGTGTGTGCGCGCGCACTTTGAATTCTTATTTTATAGACGTTTATGAAAAAGAAGGCCCATCTCTCTCTCTCTCTCTCCTCTCTCTCTCTCTCTCTCTCTCTCTCTCTCTCTCTCTCTCTCTCTCTCTCTCTCATTTGGAACATAAGTTAATAATAAGGCCTCCTTGCGAATGCATAGTTATGTGACAGACTACCCACGTTAAGCATATACGCACGCGCGTGTGTGTGTGTGTGCGCACGCGTGTATGTGTGTGTGGCACACTTTGAATTCTTATATTACCTTAGACGTTTATGAGAAAGAAGGACCATCTCTCTCTCTCTCTCTCTCTCTCTCTCTCTCTCTCTCTCTCTCTCTCTCTCTCTCTCTCTCATTTGTAACATAAGTTAAAAATAAGGCCTCCTTGCCAATGCATAGTTATATGACAGACTACCCACGTTAAGCATATGCGTGTGTGTTTGTGTGTGTGTGTTTTCAACAACAATTTATATCCTTAGCCTGAGATACAGAAATAAAAATCTCTTATGTAAAACTTTCAGCATCGCTCTCACTCAGCAGCCTAATCTCACGTTACTCAAAATTAAAGCTAACTGTTATATTTCTCCAAACAAGTCGCCGGTTACCATGGAAACCCAAACTCCCAGGGCTTCCGACTACGACATAATCACTGATGTCTGAAAAACACCATTGCGTTGACTCAATCCTCCTTTTATTTCTACATTAAATATTCAAATTAAATATAATTAAGAGTACTATACAATAATACACAGCACACGCGCATACTATATTGGGTGCATATTAATCTTTATTGTTTACTTCTTCCCCTTCTATCTAAATTGAATTTCTAGTTAAGATATTATTATTATTATTATTATTATTATTATTATTATTAATATCAAAATTATTATTATTTTTATTATTACTATTATTATTATTATATTTATTATTATTATTAATAATCTAATTATCATTATTATTATTATTATTATTATTATTATTATTATTATTACTTGCTAAGCTACAACCCTAGTTGGAAAAGCAAGTTGCTACAAGCCCAAGGGCTCCAACAGGGAGAATAGCCCAGTGAGGAACTGAAAATAAGGAAATAAATAAACAACAGACAAATAAACTACAGCTTACTTTCGATATTCGGATATAAAATTCTCGTTCGATAAAACCAGTTTAACTGACATAAAAAATAATCCTTCAATAATGATGATTAAAAGTGAGACAAAAAAACATAAGTGGTTTTAGTGATAACGAAACGTCTACTCGGATTCGTTGATTGGTAGTAATTGATTTATTAAATCATAAACCTGGAGGCCAAGAGTTTTACATCTTCTACACCGAAAATATATAAAATATACGATTGAGGAAGTGATCGCGACGGTCGAAATTACTTACTTCCAGTTTGGTCTAAAGTTGACTCATTTACTTTCAACTCATTATGAAGGTGTTGACACAACAATGCACTTTACACTTCCCTTCAGTTGACGGCTGGGAAGGAAGTGGAGGTTGGAGACACATAAAACATGCACACACAAACATACAGAGAGAGAGAGAGAGAGAGAGAGAGAGAGAGAGAGAGAGAGAGAGAGAGAGAGAGAGAGAGAGGGTTGACGACAAAAATACGCACATACAAACATACAGAGAGAGAGAGAGAGAGAGAGAGAGAGAGAGAGAGAGAGAGAGAGAGAGAGAGACAAAAATACGCACATACAAACAGAGAGAGAGAGAGAGAGAGAGAGAGAGAGAGAGAGAGAGAGAGAGAGAGAGACAAAAATACGCACATACAAACAGAGAGAGAGAGAGAGAGAGAGACAAAAATACGCACATACAGAGAGAGAGAGAGAGAGAGAGAGAGAGAGAGAGAGAGAGAGAGAGAGAGTTGAAGACAAAAACACGTACATAGAGAGAGAGAGAGAGAGAGAGAGAGAGAGAGAGAGAGAGAGAGAGAGAGGACAAAAACACAAACATACAGAGAGAGAGAGGGGAGACAAAAACACGAACAAACACAAACATACAGAGAGAGAGAGAGAGAGAGAGAGAGAGAGAGAGAGAGAGAGAGAGAGATCCAGCATAAAATCGCGAACATTTTCACTCTAGGAGGATTAATACTCCAAGTTCTCACTCCTCCACAAATGCCTTCTTACCACCCCCCCCCCCCACTTCCCCCAAGCATAGGTAAAGAGAGACGTGGGTCATCTGAAGGCCATTATCACAATGGTTCCAAAACCCAGCTGGGACGGCCATCAATGCCATCTCCACAAACATTCCATAGGGTATTAATGAGGTGTGAAGTGTGACGTCTAGGCGATTTCAGGGGCTTTTTTTTTCTTCTCCTTAAAGCCCTATGTGCCAGGCTGGGGTCTGGGATCTGGGGTCTGAGGTCTGGTCTCGGGGCTGGGGT
>NC_090759.1:25845432-25857932 GCF_036898095.1 Palaemon carinicauda
ATATGACTTTAACTGATATTACAGCATTGTTGTTCTTGTCTTCTACTAAAGAAAAAATAATATGACTTTAACTAATATTACAGCGTTGTTGCTCTTGTCTTCTACTAAAGACAAAACAATATGATTTTAACTAATATTACAGCATTGTTGTTCTTGTCTTCTACCAAAGACAAAACAATGTGACCTCAACTAATATTACAGCATTGTTGTTCTTGTCTTCTACCAAAGACAAAACAATGTGACCTCAACTAATATTACAGCATTGTTGTTCTTGTCTTCTACCAAAGACAAAACAATGTGACCTCAACTAATATTACAGCATTGTTGTTCTTGTCTTCTACCAAAGACAAAACAATGTGACCTCAACTAATATTACAGCATTGTTGTTCTTGTCTTCTACCAAAGACAAAACAATGTGACCTCAACTAATATTACAGCATTGTTGTTCTTGTCTTCTACCAAAAACAAAACAGAGAAATTCTAAGATCTTTCTCATCCTTCTTTAAAAGACCAGATCACTATTTATAATCACCATCATTACATCCATCATAAGGTAAAAGAGGAATATAATATCTGATCCTAATTACATCAAAATGTTATATAACATATCATTATCCAATATACAAAGTTTTTTATAACAAAAAGAAAGATACAACCAGGTATGATAATTAATCTTTTTCCAGGACATTACGAACACAACCATATATATATATATATATATATATATATATATATATATATATATATATATATATATATATATTATGTGACTTCTCCATCTACTTAATCGTGGTTAGGATATAAAACATATCTTCAATCAAGTCAACAACGAATTAGTAAACAAAAATAAATTTCCATAAAAAAAATTTAAGAATATATTTTGACATTTTCGTAATGGAAATACAAAGTAAAAAATAAAACTAATTAAAAATACTATAAAAACTGTTAAATTTAACCAATAAATACTCGCACAAAGAATTATAAATACGTAAATAAAAAACTGACAAAAAATTAGGAACAATAATAAATGCTTCTTAAGCACAAGAATATACAATGCCGTCCTATTTCTTAACTTTTGACAGAGAATGAATCAATAAATTAAAAAAAAAAAAACATGAAATAAACTTACAGATAAGCAAAGGATACTTCACATGAAAATAAAAATAAATTATAAAACTTTCAAACACTACGAATAAACATAAACTATAAAAAAAACTTTGAAACGCTACGAATAAACACAAACTATAAAAAACTTTCAAACACTACGAATGTCCAAATAGGAACCAGAGAACGGACCGGACAGACAGACAGACCGTCCGGTCGAACGAAGGCGAAGAAAACTCCCGCTCAATATGACATAAATAACAGCAAGAGCGCCTCAAACGACCAAAAACCTGTGAGAGAAGTGTGAAGTGCCGTGTAAATCTCCGAGTTATGACAAATAATTGCTACACAGAAGGAATTTGCAAATCCTCACAAATAACACGGCTCGTCACCGAAACGGGCAAAGAGCATGACACAGGCGAATGGTCGGACGGCGAGGAATAGTTATAAATAATATTGGCTACGGGAGCGCGAATGACATAGTACGTAGAGTGTAATGTATGGCTTGAGAGAGGGAAATGGGAGTGGCGACACGGCTTTATTTTGCTGGATATATTTATGACATTAGGGATAACAAACTATTGGTTTTATGTGTGGGCAAAGTATTGCACGCTTGTATACGAACACGCATGTACCAACCGAAGTGTAATCTCTTCATCTTTACCGGAACAGAAAATACCTCCCCTAATTCACTAGCAGAAGAAATAAATATTTAAAAAAATTAAACTTTCTTCATTCGCCAGGTATAAAAAGGGAACTCTAAATGCCACTAGTAGAAAAAAAAATCCAAAAAATATTTCTTCATTCACTAGGTATAAAAAAGGAACTCTTAATGCCACTAGTGGAAAAAAAACGTAAAAAATAATAAACTTTCTTCATTCACTAGGTATAAAAAAGAAACTCTTAATGCCACTAGCAGAATAAAATCTTCAAAAAAAATAAACTTTCTTCATTCATTAGGTATAAAAAAGGAAACTCTTAATGCCACTAGCAGAATAAAATTATATAAAAAAATTAATTTTCTTCATTCATTAGGTATAAAAAAAAACTCTTAATGCCACTAGCAGAATAAAATGATAAAAAAAAATTTCTTCATTCACTAGGTATAAAAAAGGAACTCTTAATGCCACTAGCAGAATAAACTCATAAAAAAACTTTCTTCATTCACAAGCTATAACAAAGGTAAAGTAAATAAGGAACTCTTAATGCCCCAATTAGAAAAAACATCCAGAAAATAAACTTTTTTTCATTTACTAGGGATAAAAAAGGAACTCTTAATGCCACTAGTAGAAAAAAACATGAAAAAAATAAACTTTCTTCATTCAATACGTATAAAAAAGGAACTCCTAATGCCACTAGCAGAATAAAATAAAAAAAAAAATAACTTTTTTCATTGACTGGGTATAACAAAGGTAAAATAAAAAAAAGAGCTCTTAAAGTCACTACTAGAAAAAAAACATCCAAAAAATAAATTTTCTCCATTCACTAGGTATATATAACAAAGGTAAAATAAAAAAAGACACTCTTAATGCCCCAATTAGAAAAAAACATCCAGAAAATAAACTTTCTTCATTCACTAGGTATAAAAAAATAACTCTTAATGCCACTATTAGAAAAAACATTAAGAAAATTAATTTTCTTCATTTACTAAATATAGCAACGGTAAAATAAAATACAAAAGGACTCTTACTGCCACTACTAGAAAAAAAACATCCCCCAAAAAATAAAGTTTCTTCATTCACAAAATATAACAAAGGTAAAATAAAAAAGGAACTCTTAATGCCACTACTAGAAAAAAAAAACTTTCTTCATTCTCTAGGTATAAAAAAAAGAATTGTTAATGCCACTAGTAAAAAAAAAAAAAAAAAAAAAAAAAAAAGAATTGTTAATACCACTAGTAGAAAAAAAATCCAAAATATAATTTTTCTTCATTCACAAGGTATAACAAAAATAAAAAAAAAAAAAAAAGGAATTCTTAATGAATGGCTGGCACGAGTGAGAAGATGCAGTGCATGAATAATAGCCTTAATGAGAGGGCTAACCGTAAACCCTCGGACATCAACTTTCTCTCTTTGATGTCGTACGTATTCTATCACAATTAGACACTGCTTTGCCTTGCAAATGACATAGAAGACAAGACACTATTTTGTTAAGGGAACCAAATTATGTGAACAAAAAAATATGTCATTCATTTTCGTTTGACCACAAAATTATGAGGCTTCCTAATGGGACGATCCAGTACGTTTACACATTATTATTATTATTATTATTATTATTGTTATTACTTCCTAAGCTACAACCCTAGTTGGAAAAGAAGGATGCTATAAACCCCGGGGCTACGACAGAGAAAATAGCCCAGTGAGGAAAGGAAACTAGGAAAAAATATATTTCAAGAACAGTATTATTATTATTATTATTATTATTATTATTATTATTATCATTATTATTTCCTAAGCTACAACCCTAGCTGGAAAAGCAAGATGCAATAAGCCCAGGGGCTCCAACAGAGAAAATAGCCCAGAGGGGAAAGGAAACAAGGAAAAAATATATTTCAAGAACAGTAACAACATTAAAATAAATATTTCCTATATAAACTATAAAAAGTAACAAAACAAAAAGAGAAACTAGATAGAATAGAGTGTCCAAATGTACCCTCAAGCAAGAGAACTCTAACCCAAAACAGTGGAAGACCATGATAGAGAGGCTATAGCATTACCCAAGACTAGAGAACAATGGTTCGATTCTGTATTGTTTGAAAAATAAAATAATAGAATTTTATGGTTTACACAGGAATGGAAATTTAGTTCACATACATCTAGAAGTCTTGGAATTGTTGCTCCTCCTCTAAGTTTCCATTTTAGAGTTTTTTTTTTTTTATTATTGGGAAAATTCCCATTCAAATATTTTTTCTTATCAACTACCTGGATTATGGCTACTGATCTTTCCTAATATACTGAATTAAATATAACATTATCATTACACAAAAAAATAGATTACTTGATTAAATGCATCAATTAAATTTCCCTTTTTATAAAACCCTAAAAACAGCAATAACATCTACACTGATCTAATGTAATTAAAATGTTTTCCTTAGTTGTACATAAGCGCTAATTGGACTCCCGAGGCTCCAGCGTAGCTCAAAATAGCCAAATCTCTACGAATTTAGTACATGCTACTCTAAATTATACATTAATTATCATGACACACTTAATTGCCTGGTGTCTTCTCTGTAGATTTATGGATAAAGTGGATATGGTTATTTGAAAATATGAACCGTTTAATGTAATTATTCTCATATAATTTAGATAATATGGATAAAAAACGGGATTTCAGCTTGATTTCCTCTAAAAAATATTTTATTCTAATTATTCATTACTTCTCTTGTAGTTTATTTATTTCCTTGTTTTTTTTCCTCACTAGGATATTTTTCTCTGTTGAGCCCTTGGGCTTATAGCATCCTGCTTTTACAAGTAGGGTTGTAGCTTAGCTAGTAATAACAATAACAATTAGAAGGATCGAATACATGTTAGATACAGTTGATAAAACAAAGAAACAAGATATAAGAGAGAACTACGACCGGATTGATGAAAATATGTTAATGATCGCATAAAATCAGCATAAATATTGAAATTAACATATTTAACACAGACGCCTTTCAAAGTGTAAATAAATTAAGGAAATGTTGACATATAATCTAGTTTGCCGCTTCACAAAAAACTTGCACTTACCTTATCTCGCAGAGTACACATTTACTAATATAATATTCTTGATATAAAACTGAAATCAATTTTTTTTTCATCGACATCCTCTACGAAAATAAAATCCAGCATGATAATAAAATACTCCGATAACATATATATCCAGGAACTCCAGTAATAAATAAACAAATAAATAAATAATTAATATAAGCTTCTAAATAAGGATTTAATATATCTTGGAACTCAGTTAATTAATAAATAAATATTACAAAGTTTTAAATAAAGATTTAATATATCTTGGAACTCCGGTAATTATCAAAATAAACATTACAAAGTTTAAAAAAAAGATTTAATATATCTTGGAACTCCGGTAATTAATAAATAAATAATATAAAGTTTTAAATAAAGATTTAATATATCTTGGAACTCCAGTAATAATTAAACAAGCAGTACAAGGTTCTAAATAAGGATTTAATAAACTTTTCCTTGGCCTTAAAATTAACTCCAGGAACTACATACAATAGAAACCCGTTAAAAGCTTTATAAAAACAGCTTTTGAAAACACAGAGACAGACGCAAAACTGACGCCAAAGAAGCGTTAAGAAAAGCGTACAGTCGGAAGCTAAAAAAAGAAACGCATTCGAAACGCGAATACGAAAAGGCCGTATACGAGGCACTGTTCATAAATCTGTCGGGGCTTCGCGTGTAGCCTCAAGCATAGCAGAGAAGCGTTTAATTATGCACGTCCCGATGACGCTTCCCTTGCTATGCATACATTCGCTTTAGGAAATTATTAGCGGTAGAAGTGGGCAGCTTACGGACGGTATATAAACGTCATAATCAAAATTTCAGTTGAAAACTGGAGTTAGAGCGACAGATATATACTGTACCAAGGCCAATAGCCTTTTCAAATCTTGAGGGTACGCTTAGGTACACTATTCTATCTAATTTCTCCTCCTCTTGTTTTGTTAAAGTTTTTATAGTTTATATAGGAAATATTTATTTTAATGTTACTGTTCTTAAAATATTTCATATTTCCTTGTTTTCTTTCCTCACAGGGCAATTTTCCCTGTTGGGGTCCTGGGCTTATAGTATCCTGCTTTTCCAACTATGGTTGTAGCTTAGCAAGTAATAATAATAATAATAATAATAATAATAATAATAATAATATCATTACGTTTACAAAATTTACAGAAGCTAATTACTAGCTTGATTTTCACGTCAAATTTTCAATTAAGAAAAAATTTATAGACCTGATAAAACATATAAAGAAGAGAGAAAACCTATGAGTAATTCACCTTTTTGAAGCTCGTTTCGTATCTACTTTTCATACAATAATTATTAGCTTGATTTGCACGTCATAGTTTTAATGAAGAGAAAATTTAAAGGCCTGAAAACCTAATACATTAGAGAGAGAGAGAGAGAGAGAGAGAGAGAGAGAGAGAGACATGTCTTATCATAGCAATAATATACAGAGAGAGAGAGAGAGAGAGAGAGAGAGAGAGAGAGAGTGAGAGAGAGATATGTCTTATCATCGCAAAAATATACAGAGAGAGAGAGAGAGAGAGAGAGAGAGAGAGAGAGAGAAGACATATCTCATCATAGCAAAAATATACAGATGAGAGAGAGAGAGAGAGAGAGAGAGAGAGATGCCTTATCATAGCAAAAATGTACAGGAGCTAATAAGCTGCACTTTTCAAAAGTTCTCGGGACAGGTGTTGAAAGAAATGACAGGAAGACCGTTATCGGCAATTAATTCCAACTTTATCAGGAGCGACAAGGAATTCCACTTAGCAAATACACCATGGGTAACACGAACGCTGTCCTTGCCAAAGGACACTGCTCAAATGAACGTTATTTTTTTTTTTTGTCTTGCGTGTGTATGTGTTTTGAGTCATTTACGCCAATATCTAGCTCATTAAAAGGAGTTTTGAAGTCGTAAACACATCCACCTTTTATTTTTTTCAATTCTACTCCGTCTTCGTTTTTTGACAGGTGACACATAATGGGCGGAGCTTACGCAAATGGGCGGGGTTTAGATAGAGATAATGATGTTTGATTCGGTCCCTCCCATGCATTCATAAACCGACCAGGGAGGGGGAAGGGGGGGAGGGGAGGGGGACAGGAGGGGGGTTACGGCATTTCACACTCGCCTTACATATGACTGCATCGTATCTAAAGGTACAATCAAACATAAGTGCAGTTAACACCTGTGGTCCATAATGAAGATGGTTAGAAGGAGGAAGAGAGCGGGGACAAGGTACTGGGGCTACTAAGGCGATGCGACTGTTAGATAGATTAAAGCTTTAATTAACAGCAGCTTGTAATAAATTAATTTTTTTCTTATGGAGATTTGACGATTAGAAATTCGCTCATTTGCGTCGTCAATGGATTCATGCAAAATATCATAATTATTTAAAGGAGTTTAACCAGCTCAGTGAGTCAAGCTGGATACTTACATAGCATAAGTTTAAAAAATATATTAACGAATCAGGAAAACACCACGGACTTTATGGGCAAGTTAAAATGGCACAATCTTCCGGCCATTCACTTATACATAGCACAAATTAAAAACAATATTAACTAAGGGAGAAAACACCACGGACTTTATGGGCAAGTTAAAATGGCACAATCTGCTGGCCATTCACTTATTCATAGAATGAAAAAAAATATTAACAGAGAAAATATCACGGACTCTAAGGGCAAGCCAAAATGGCCCTCTCCGCTTATACATGGCATAGGTTTAAAAAAAACTATTAACAAAGAAAGAACACACAATGGAATCTATGAGCAAGCCAAAAAATGGCACTCCCAGCTGTCCAATCACTTATACGTAACGTAATTAAAATAAATATAAAAGAGGAAAAAAATACAGGAATTCTTTGCGGAATATTCAGAAATGACCGAGGCAGTGCCGTAGCAGCAAGAGCTGCAGTGCTTCATTTTCCGCGCCTGGTGACAAATGGCAAACAAGACAATTGTTTTCTGCTGACCTCAAAAGCGACGGACTAATTAGCGTTGTCACCAACCATTATTCTTGACACATTGGTTATTTCCCCGACGTGGACACAAAATAGGATGGAAACAGGGTTCTCGCGACGACTCGCTAGGGAAAACACATACAGAGGCAGATGGGGTTCATTTGCCTGGACTTTCTCTGTGAGGTATGGAAGGATTTTAATTACAGACGTACTGAAAGTTTGATTGATTAATTGAGCGACCCATTGACAACAAATGATATACATAAGGATTGAGGGGATGATTAGTGATTTTATAAATATCTCCCACGACAGTGATCTCAGCTTAAAGTCTGGCGGTATGTAGGTTTCTGGATTTAATTTCTTATCACCAAGGGTCATGATATCTTATGGCCACGATTTCATACACACACACACACACACACACAAAGAGGAGGAGAAGAAGAAGAAGAAAAAGAATGGGTAACGTGGTGGCTAAAGATATCTCGACTTTTCAGATTTTTGCCTTGTTGCAGTATATAAGTGAAAACAAATGACTGCGGGCTTCGATATTAATGAAAGCTGAGAATGTAAATACAATTTGAGATCTGAGTGGTCGTGCAAAATGCACGAGCAACTTATGATGCTTAATATGCCTTTACTTCACCTCTCTTCATCAAAACCCCTGTTCCGAGGCTTGGTTCAAAATAATCATATTAATAATTAAGTGCTTGTATAAGACTCATCATCATCATCTCCTCCCACGCTTACAGACACAAAGGGCCTCGGTTAGATTTCGCCAGTCGTCTCTATGTGTTAAACTAAATGCTCAGTATAATTAGATGAATCATATGAAGTATTAATATATAAAAAAATCTAAACAAGAATTATTATATATAGTTAGAAAGAAACTAACAATTTCATTGTCACCATTATTACACTCATTACTATCAACATTATCATTAACCTTATCATTATCATTGCTATCATCATTACTATTATTCAATATACGGTTATACAGTACAATAAACCATTAACAACTCTACTATCATCATCAAAGAGACAAAAATATAACAGCAACACCAAAGAAAAAGAAATAAAGCCATAAACAAAGAAATAGATTAGAGCAAAGGCATTATGGAAGCATTATGCGTTGTGCGAATAAAGACGACATTGTTATCAATTGCACAATTATCAGAGAGAGAGAGAGAGAGAGAGAGAGAGAGAGAGAGAGAGAGAGAAAGTCTACCATGAACCATCTGCCATTTTGATGTTACGTTGACTTTCATCGTTCTAAGGTCATTAGCAATGTTTTGGATGCTTCTCATTAAAGGCTCCTGAAAGGCATCTGTCACACATACGACCTTGTTGATGTACTTCGCTCGAAGCTTGAAGCACTGAATGCCACGCTGGGAAGTCTGCGTACACACGCTTACATTCATACAAATGATAAAGGTGAGCATTTACTTTTTAAAATAAGTGCGTTCGTTTAGGTTTAAGGCACTAACACAATTCTGTACGTGGGTGTATTCACGATGAGCAAGGTGATGCTTTATTGTTAAAGAAGATGATACAGCATAATGTGGGTGCGTTTGAATATTGTATATACACATTCAGTGAAGAATCATAGACTAAGTATGAATGTATGTATTTACAAAAACATA
The DNA here is from genome assembly GCF_036898095.1 of Palaemon carinicauda. NCBI lineage: Eukaryota > Metazoa > Arthropoda > Malacostraca > Decapoda > Palaemonidae > Palaemon > Palaemon carinicauda. The sequence continues at coordinate 25,854,856 of NC_090759.1, forward strand.
CTGATTATATATATATATATATATATACACGCCAACCACATCATGAGGTATATAAAAGACAATTTTTGAATTCTATTAAGTAACCTGAATGGAGAAATTTTTCAAGTACACACACGTGTTATATATATATATATATATATGTGTATATATAATATAATATATATATGTATAAATATATATATATACACACATAATATATATATATATATATGTATATATGTATATATATATATATATATATATTATACAAACATGTGTAATTGAAAAATTTCTCCATGAGGAAAGTTACAAATAGAATTTTAAAAGTGTTCTTATATCACTTATCATGTGGTTGACGTATTCTAACTGATCTTCTCTCAGCAGCGAAATCTAAAGAAGTCATAGATGCTGCTTAGATCATCATCACGACCTTCCATATAAGACAGGTAACAATTCCAAGCAAAGCTTTACATAGAAAAACCTCAAAACCACACAATCTTTGGGGCATTTCAAGATGTGAAATCTTCCTCCTAATCAGGTAGTTGAATCGGTGGAACTTCGAAAGTTCAAACTTGCGGCGAATGTTTTTATGTGGAACAGGCTACAGTGCATATATATATATATATATATATTACATATATAAATATATATACAGTATATATATATATATATATATATACACACACACACACACAACATGTCCGTGTACTTCCATACGTGAGCTTTTCAGAATATACAGTATATCTAACCCAACGACAAAAATCCATTTGTCAAAAAAACAACAAAGAAAAAACTGAAAGAAGAATATCAACCAAATAAATAAGAATATCGAAACCATGTGGACCACGTCCAATTACTACATATCAAAGAAATACCTATGGAATAAAATAAAAGAAATAAAAAAAGAAAATAAAAAACATAGTACGGCCCATCAAAAGCGAATTTAATAGACGTAAAAAAAAAGAACCATTTCGGATGAAAAGCCTTTGTACCCGACGGAAAGTTCCGCAAAAGGAGTTTTTCAATGACATGACCATTGCGACAGGGAAACGCAACTTTCTGAATGGGAGCGCCGAGTTAAAATTGGCCAACATAGCAACCGACGGGCGGCCTCAGAAAAAAAAAAAAAAAAAAAAAAAAAAAAAAAAAAAAAAAACCAAGGTAAAGAAAGTACATTCAGCATTCAGTTTAGGACAAAACATACACGCACTCGGAACACGAAAATAATAGTGACTATGTAACTGACGGTCAAATCGGATTAAGGATGCGTGCGTCTTTGAATTTGGTTTCGTGGAGTTTTTTACGGTAGGAATTTGAGGGTGAAAATTTAATAAGGTCCTAATATATCACGTTTGGATTCTCTCTCTCTCTCTCTCTCTCTCTCTCTCTCTCTCTTCTCAAAATTATCGAGTCGTGTCCAACCTCCCTCTGAAATTTGAAATTTGAAATTACGCAATTACCCGTTTTAATAATAATAATAATAATAATAATAATAATAATAATAATAAGAGGCTAAGCCACCGAGACATCATGCCCTCAAGGATAATGTAGTCCTCATAAGAAGTTGTGCTTCTTTAACCTATGAACTTATCTGTCAATCCTTGGCACATGCAAAAAAAGGGAGCCGAGCTCGCTGACCATGGTCTGAATACACTCTCTGTTTCCCTTCTCTTTAGATACTTTCCATTCCTAGGTCATACAATATTTGCAGGTTGAAAATAATTGCTTAAATTCTACTAAAAGAAAAAAAAAAGTCCGATAAGAAATGTGTTAACATATATTACTGATAGAACTTTAATAATAATAATAATAATAATAATAATAATAATAATAATCTTTATTTTAGCAAAAGCCATAACAGAGTTACAATTATACAAGGGTACAGTGATCTTACACTTATGACATCAGTAAAAGAAAAAAAAAAAAAAAGATTAGATAAAAATTCCTCTGACATAATAGGGTTGTTTCTAAAAAAAAAAAAAAAAATCTTGCTTTTCATTATCTTATTAAGCCATATTAACCAGTAAGTATTAAAGTAAACAGTATTCCAATATCGATATCATTTTACTCAATCTCACAAAAGTAAGACTATAAAGTGAACTAAAAACCCAGACATAATCCAATCTTCTCGTGTTCCACACCACCTCTCTTTAATACACTCACTACTCATATTAATCTAGCTTTCTTATACTGTTTTTCTCCGCGATTATAACTAAATAAAGCTAAATTATTGAAGAATCTTCTACAGTATTTTACACCAATCCTTCCTAAAACCAAATGTTATGTTTGGGATGCCCCGAAAATGGGAGACTACTCTTTGTCGTCTGCGCATTGGTCACACTCAGATGACACATGAGTATCAGCTGGCTGGCCAACACCAATCATATTGCGACGAATGTTTGATACCCTTGACAGTGAGGCATTTGTTGACTGAATGTCCCACTTATAGCACAGAAAGAAATAGATATCTGTTTGAGGCTCGAGGTGAAGATGGCAGGTTCATCCTTGGACATAATGTGTCGTACAATGCTAGTGGCATTTTTAAATTTATATCAGAAGCAGGTCTTCTTAATGCTATTTAACCTTTATAACATATTTACTTTTCTGGTTTTAATTGAACATTCTTTTTAATCTTCATTTATAATAAACGATATCGGCGCCAATGACCTTCGATGTCAGGATGCCAGAGAACTTTAAATTATTCATTCATTCTAGTTTTGCTAATTAAACGTGGCTACATTCCTCTTGGTAATGGCAGATGAGACTTTTTTGCTATAGTAAGCAGCTGTTCTAGGAGAAGGACACTCAAAAATCAAACCATTGTTCTCTGGTCTTGGATTGTGCCATAGCCTCTGTACCATGGTCTTTCACTGTCTTGGGTTAGAGTTCTCTTGCTTAAGGGTACACCTGGGCACACTATTCTATCTTATTTCTCTTCCTTTAATTTTTTTTTTTTTTGGTTTTATAGTTTATATATGAAATATTTATTTCAATGTTGTTACTGTTCTTAAAATATTTTATATTAATTGTTAATTACTTTTCTTGTGGTTCCCTATTTCCTTTCCTCACTGGGCTATTTTCCCTGTTGGAGCCCATGG
>NC_090759.1:25890054-25892554 GCF_036898095.1 Palaemon carinicauda
TGATCAGAATAAGATGAGGTTCCACAGCAGAAGACCAGACTAATATTTTCTAAGTTTCTAATATTACTCCCTGTAAACATTTTAGAAAATAACCTCTCTTTTCAACAAAGTGTCTTTATCTATTCTTCCTATGTGACGGACCAATTTTAAATTTTCTTTTCTTTAATCAGTCAAATATTTTATCACTACCCATCTCTTTCCAGACCTTTTCTTTCAGTTTATTTCCTTGTTTCCTTTCCTTACTAGACTATTTCTCCCTGTTGGAGCCCTTGGGCTTATCATCATGCTTTTCCAACTAGGGTTGTAGCTTATTATTATTATTATTATTATTATTATTATTATTATTATTATTAATAATAATAAACACTTAATCAGTTTTATTTTTCATTTCCCTAGCACTCAGCATCCACTCATTACAAAAACATGAGAATTGGTTTAACAATTCCTTAAAATATTCCACCAAGGCCTCCACAAAAATTCAGTTCTCTTCAAAATGTTTTTCCCACAACCTACTACATTTCTTGTTTCACCTATTCTTAGAATAATTTTCTCTTTCATCCCAGTATCATTCTTCAAATATTAGACCCGTTCACTTTACTCATTTCCATTCTTATACCATCCACATCCATTAGCACGTATTGTTCTGGTTTCCATTACCCCCCACAGCATTGCTCTTGCTAAAATGTAGTCTAAACTTTGACTGTGTGCAAAATTTTCATTTTTTTACTTGAAGTTCTAAAGTTTCCTAAAATTCACCAGTTTGCAAAAACTTTCCTACACTTTCATTACATTCTCAAGTTCCCTAAACTTTGCTGGTGTAGTAGCCTTTCATATTTCACTAGCTTCTGAAGTGTCTATTCCTTACCAGCAAACATTCTACGATCCATCTACGACTTATTTCCTTATTACATATCTTTGCAGCTTCAAATATAACACCAAAATGTGATTACCAAGAAAATCTATGACTTTTCCGTCATATAAAATCTTTAAGAGTCATAGGTGCTGGCAACTTCATCCTCAAAACTACAAGACTAACACAATTTGGCGCTATTAACAAGAGGTGTTTATTAAAGTATATAGACAAATACAGATATATGTACAACAACAGCATTAAATGTAGCCGTTTTTAGTCCACTGTAGAACCAAGGCCTAATAAATGTCCTTATTCTTATCTGGGGTTTGGTCAGTGTTCATCTCCACGTGGCCAAATGCCGATTAGTGATTAAGGAGACTTGTCTGATCACTCAAAGAAAACCCACATTGTATGGGTGGCTCTAACTAATGTAGCTTTGCTGATCATGGCAATACACAAACCCTTCCACCACGTAAAGGTATTCCAACACAGAAAGGGATATGCTGTACACACACACACACACACACACACACACACTATATATATATATATATATATATATATATATATATATATATATATATATATATATATATATACATACACAGAAACATATATAGATATAATTAAATATCTATTTATATACTGTATATATATATATATATATATATATACATATATATATATATATATATATATATATATATATATATATATATGCGTGTTTGTCAATATATATATATATATATATATATATATATATATATATATATATATATATATATATATTGTATATATGCGTGTTTGTCAATATGTAAAATACAAGCACGAACACCCTTTGTAACAAAACAAAACACATCTTCACAGAAGTATATTGATATTCCCCAACGCATCATCTACATAAACCATTAATGAATTGGAAACGGAGAACGAAAAATCTCAACAATTAAGACAAACATAAGCTCATCAGCGCACCAAAAACACCTGATAAAAATAAGGTTTGCTGGAAAAAAAAAAAAGAAAAAAAGACTTCAAAGAAATAAAACGAAACGAATACTGTTATAATTTATCTCCCTTCGATAAAAAAAAAAAAAAAAAAACTCGTATTCAACATTAATGAGCAACATAAAAGCGCCCTCGACACCGATTTTTCTTCCCTTTTTCATTTTGTTTTCAGACTCAAAATAGCCAATAAGCTCATTAACATAATAAATTTCTCGTCAAAGACATCTCACAGTGTTTTGTTTATTCTCTCTCTCTCTCTCTCTCTCTCTCTCTCTCTCTCTCTCTCTCTCTCTCTCTCTCACACACACACACAAAAGCTTGTGGTTATCGATAAATTACTATAAAATTCATTAATCTTTAATCACCGGGTTACAGATTCTCTCTCTCTCTCTCTCTCTCTCTCTCTCTCTCTCTCTCTCTCTCTCTCAAAAGCTTGTGGTTATCGATATATTAACGTATCAGTTTCATCTATAAAATTAATTACATAATACAGTCTATCACTATAATTAGCTACGTCTCTTTCATTACATAAACCAGATAATTAACTGAACAATACCAGTCGTATTATTTCAATAACTTCATGAATCATCAACGTCAAGTAAAGAAATAAAATAAAAACATCGTTTGTAACACTCCCTTCTC
>NC_090759.1:25897554-25902554 GCF_036898095.1 Palaemon carinicauda
GATGATGAGGACGATATTTTGACGATAGTGATGATTTAGGGTCTGAGACCTTTGTCCTACAGTGGACTAGTAACGGTTGATAATGATAATGATGATGATATTTTGCTGATAATGATGATCTACAATATGCAAAATGACCATGATAATTTCGAATGAGTTAGAAGCTACAGTTCAATTATCATCGAATTATAACAGGATTATAACAACTAAGCCAATACTTTAACTATTGGATATGCAAAAGTGAAAGAGTTACAGCTATAAGGCATTCGAAGAGCATAAATAACTTATAATAAAATGAAAAAAAAACTCCAGTATCTGCATGCATCAGAGCCATGTCCATATTTAACTAACTATTATACCCCAATTAAGAAAAAATCTTTTTAACATATATAACAGAATCTTAAATTACTCAACAGCCCCTTGAATGGAAATTCTATATAACATATTTAACTGAATCTTAAATTCCGCAACACTCCGATTCAATAAAAATTCTATCTAATATTTTTAACTTAATCTTAAATACCGCAACAACCAAAATTAAATAAAAATTCTATATAACATATTTAATTGAATTTTGAATTTCACAGCACTCCAATTAAATAAAAATTCTACTTAATATATTTAACTTAATCTTAAATACCGCAACAACCAAAATTAAATAAAAATTCTGTATAACATATCTAACTGAATCTTGAATTCCACAGCACTCCCATTAAATAAAAATTCTACGTAAAATATTTAACTTAATCTTAAATACAGCAACATCCCAATTGAATAAAAATTCTATACAGCATATTTAACTGAATCTTAAATTCAATTAAATAAAAATTCTATATAACATTTAATGTGATTTAAATGCGCAACACACAAATTAAATAGAAATTCTATATATCATATTTAACTGAATCTTAAATTTCACAAAACCCCAATTAAATAAAAATTTTATATAATATATTTAACTGAATCTCAAATTCCACAACACTCCAATCATGTAAAAATTCTATATAACATATTTAACTTAATCTTAAATTCCACAACACCCCAATTAAAACAATATTTAAAATCCATTATTTATTTCACACGATATCGTAAAACTCTAAAATTTATCACCACCATAAATTGCTTCAAAATCTAATCCCCTCATTTCTTGACCCAGAAAAAAAAAAAATAAAAATCCTTAAATAATTTCCCATCATCTCAAGCGGACACAAACAAACAGACACGGCTGACTGAGTAACCTCCGTCCCACTTCACTGGCGGAGGTTAATAATAACAAAGGAAAACCATTACGATGAAAACCGCAGCCATCAACAGCTCTGGAACCCCCCCCCCCCCACCCCCCACCCTACTTTGGAAGAACATAAGGAAATTGGACCCAACGAAATCTATGAAACCTCCGGAGGAGGCGTGATACATGCGCGTAATTTCGCTATAATTTGGAATTAATGAAACGGAAAGACCTTATTACGAATTCAGAGCAAAGTGCGATGAATATCGGGGAAAGAAAGAAATCATAAAGGCGAAACTGTGAATTAAAGGTTTCGAGTGAGGCGGGATATTCTCAAATGATTAGCGGATGTCAGGGGAAGTAGTAAGTGTAGTGGCGCAATGATTAAAAAGGCATTTTATTATTATTTTTATTATCACTTTTATTATTTTTATTATTACTAGCTAAGCTACAACCCTAGTGGAAAAAGCAAGGTGCTGTAATCCCAATGGCTCCAACAGGGAAAAATAGCCCAGTGAGAAAAGGAAATCATGATTATCATTATTATTATTATTATTATTATCATAATTTTTATTATTTTTATTATTACTAACTAAGCTACAACCCTAGTTGAAAAAGTATATGGTATAATCCCAAGGGCTCCAACAGAGAAAAATAGCACAGTGAGGAAAGGAAATAAGGGAATAAATAACCAATATGAAAAATAATGAACAATTAAAATAAAGTATTCTAAAAACAGATACAACATCAAAACTGATATAATCCCAAGGGCTCCAACAGAGAAAAATAGCCCAATAAGGAAAGGAAATAAATAACCAAAATGAAAAATAATGCACAATTAAAACAAAATATTTTAAAAACAGTTACAACATCAAAACTGATATGTCATATATAAACTATAAAAAAACTTATGCCAGCCAGTTCAACATAAATGCATTTGCTGCAACTTTGAACCTTTGAAGTTCTACCAATTCAACTACCCGATTTGGAAAATCATTCCACAACTTGTTCACAGCTGGAACAAAGCTTCTAGAATTATGTGTAGTATTGAGCCTCATGATGGAGAAGGCCTGGCTATTAGAATGCACAAAAACACATGCACATGCATGTATATGCATATAAACAAAATATACACATGTAAAAAATACCTAGAAATATACACGTTTAAAAAGGATGTTTAGCTGCGAAAAAGAATACGAAATAATCTACATCATTTTGTGCATGCGAGTAAGCATGTGTATGTTAGCAAATTACCTACAATAAAGCAGCCATTATAATTTATGATTCAAGTCGTCCGTACTTTCGAATGCATTATCGTAAGCATGAAAGATTATTAGAATGGATTCGAAATTGTTGAACGTAAGAATGAAGAAAGAAAAATTTAAGAAAAAGAGAAAGGTAAAATGATAATATCTGTTCTTTGAAAACGACAAGGCCTGTCGCAAATAGCAAAGAAAATGAAATGCTGAAATACAACAGAAACCGTTTCACGAAAGATAAAGCTAACACAAAAATTAAGAGGGAAAACAAGGGAATAGAAAATTAAACACTGAAATACGAAAGAAACCCCTTCAAGAAAGGCAAAGCTAACGCAAACAAAAAGAGGGAAAATAAGGGAATAGAAAATGAAACAATACTCCAAGAAAGGCAATGCGACCGCAAGGAATAAGAGGGAAAACAAGGGAATAGAAAATGAAATAATACTCCAAGAAGGCAATGCAAACGCAAAGAATAAGAGGGAAAACAAGGGAATAGAAAATGAAATAATACTCCAAGAAAGGCAATGCAAGCGCAAAGAATAAGAGGGAAGACAAGAGAATAGAAAATGAAATAATACGCCAAGAAAGGAAATTCAAACGCAAAGAATAAGAGGGAAAACAAGGGAATAGAAAATTAAATAATACTCCAAGAAAGGCAATGCAAGTGCAAAGAATAAGAGGGAAAACAAGGGAATAGAAAATGAAATAATACTCCAAGAAAGACAATGCAAGTGCAAAGAATAAGAGGGAAGACAAGAGAATAGAAAATGAAATAATACTCCAAGAAAGGCAATGCAAGCGCAAAGAATAAGAGGGAAAACAAGGGAATAGAAAATGAAATAATACTCCAAGAAAGGCAATGCAAGCGCAAAGAATAAGAGGGAAAACAAGGGAATAGAAAATGAAATAATACTCCAAGAAAGGCAATGCAAACGCAAAGAATAAGAGGGAAAACAAGGGAATAGAAAATGAAATAATACTCCAAGAAAGGCAATGCAAGCGCAAAGAATAAGAGGGAAGACAAGAGAATAGAAAATGAAATAATACTCCAAGAAAGGCAATGCAAACGCAAAGAATAAGAGGGAAAACAAGGGAATAGAAAATGAAATAATACTCCAAGAAAGGCAATGCAAGCGCAAAGAATAAGAGGGAAAACAAGGGAATAGAAAATTAAATAATACTCCAAGAAAGGCAATGCAAGCGCAAAGAATAAGAGGGAAGACAAGGGAATAGAAAATGAAATAATACTCCAAGAAAGACAATGCAAGCGCAAAGAATAAGAGGGAAGACAAGAGAATAGAAAATGAAATAATACTCCAAGAAAGGCAATGCAAACGCAAAGAATAAGAGGGAAAACAAGGGAATAGAAAATGAAATAATACTCCAAGAAAGGCAATGCAAGCGCAAAGAATAAGAGGGAAGACAAGAGAATAGAAAATGAAATAATACTCCAAGAAAGGCAATGCAAACGCAAAGAATAAGAGGGAAAACAAGGGAATAGAAAATGAAATAATACTCCAAGAAAGGCAATGCAAGCGCAAAGAATAAGAGGGAAAACAAGGGAATAGAAAATGAAATAATACTCCAAGAAAGGCAATGCAAGAGCAAAGAATAAGAGGGAAGACAAGGGAATAGAAAATGAAATAATACTCCAAGAAAGGCAATGCAAACGCAAAGAATAAGAGGGAAGACAAGAGAATAGAAAATGAAATAATACTCCAAGAAAGGCAATGCAAGCGCAAAGAATAAGAGGGAAAACAAGAGAATAAAAAATACTCCAAGAAAGACAATGCAAACGCAAAGAATAAGAGGGAAAACAAGTGAATAGAAAATGAAATAATACTCCAAGAAAGGCAATGCAAGCGCAAAGAATAAGAGGGAAGACAAGAGAATAGAAAATGAAATAATACTCCAAGAAAGGCAATGCAAGCGCAAAGAATAAGAGGGAAAACAAGGGAATAGAAAATGAAATAATACTCCAAGAAAGGCAATGCAAACGCAAAGAATAAGAGGGAAGACAAGAGAATAGAAAATGAAATAATACTCCAAGAAAGGCAATGCAAGCGCAAAGAATAAGAGGGAAAACAAGAGAATAAGAAATACTCCAAGAAAGACAATGCAAACGCAAAGAATAAGAGGGAAAACAAGTGAATAGAAAATGAAATAATACTCCAAGAAAGGCAATGCAAGCGCAAAGAATAAGAGGGAAGACAAGAGAATAGAAAATGAAATAATACTCCAAGAAAGGCAATGCAAGCGCAAAGAATAAGAGGGAAAACAAGGGAATAGAAAATGAAATAATACTCCAAGAAAGGCAATGCAAACGCAAAAAAATAAGAGGGAAGACAAGACAATAGAAAATGAAATAATACTCCAAGAAAGACAATGCAAACGCAAAGAATAAGAGGGAAAACAAGGGAATAGAAAATGAAATAATACTCCAAGAAAGGCAATGCAAACGCAAAAAATAACAGGGAAAACAAGAGAATAGAAAATGAAATAATACTCCAAGA
>NC_090759.1:25907554-25910054 GCF_036898095.1 Palaemon carinicauda
TGTGAATCAAATGCAGCCTCCCTATAGAAAGACTTAACCTTCCCAATATAAAATATCTATTTTCCCAAATATAGACTTAATTTTCCACAATATAAAGACTTAATTTTTCCCAATATAAAGACTAAATTTTCCCCAATAAAGACTTAATTTTCTGCAATATAAAGACTTATTTCTCCCAATATGAAGATTTAAGTCTCTCTAATATAAAGACTGAATTTTCCCCAATATAAAAACTTAATTTTCATACACGTTTACTCACTACAACTGTAATAAAATTTCTTCCCAATAGCAACCCTCCAGTCTGCATCACCATCACCATCGCATTACCATCACCAACGCAACCAGAACTACTTCAAACACGAAAGATGATAATGAGTATAACCATTACGCCTGATGGCGAAAATCTCTACCGCTGCGAAGTGCCAGCGAACCTATAAAACGACGGGGCGAAAAAAAAAAAAAAAAAAAATAGGGGGGGGGGGGAACTCGACTCGTTCACTCTCGCCGTCCGCCCGAGTGAAGATCACCATTAAAGTCATCATCAAATCCGTCAACCCTGATCACTTTCGGGTCTCGTCCGTTCTCCTAATCAGCTTCATTATCATAAATATCCGCCTCGGAGTCATTATCGCCGGATATCTTTTTCACTTACGCAATCGGCGTCGTAAAAGTCACTTGCATGTGGAGGCATTACTTCCTCAAGATGCATCTCCAGTGATCTCGGGCCAGTCAGGGTTGCCAGGTTTTCAAAATGAGAAAAGGCCAATTTCTAATCAACCGCAGCTTTAAAAGGCCAAGCCATTAGTAGAAAAAAGGCTAAAATAATATACTATAAATGGCCCACCTATTTCATATTACTAAAGGCCAACCAATTTCAAAATGGAAAAATTTGAGTTTTTTTTTTGGCCTGAAAAAGGCCAACCTGGCAACCCTAATTTTCGGCTTCTCTCATTTCTCTCTTGATATCTGCGCCTTTTGCGATGTTCGATTATTCTCATTTCATGAATTATATATTAATCGTTACGTTATACATTTATTGTATAGATATACATAGATCTTCAGTATATTCTAATTAAAAACTGAATTATAAATGCTTTAAATTTCTAGGCTGTTTTTTTTTTTTTAATTCATACTGCATATCAGTTCATAAACAATATCAATAAAAGACTACTATTACTATCCAGAATTTTTTCATTCAATGAGAGAGAGAGAGAGAGAGAGAGAGAGAGAGAGAGAGAGAGTAAAAACGATGTAGAAGTCTAATAATTAAAACAGCTTCTCCACCACGCAGAAGGAAGACTTAATTAAAATTTTATGAAACTTCTGCGAGATTATTTCCAGGACCGGTTTTACAGGGTTTTTCTTCAGCACAGAGAGAGAGAGAGAGAGAGAGAGAGAGAGAGAGAGAATCCAGCTTGAATCCTTTTAAAATCTAATTGAATTTCATTAAAAGACAAGAAAAGATATATTTTCTTTTATTGCTACGGAATTAGAAGGCTTCTCTCTCTCTCTCTCTCTCTCTCTCTCTCTCTCTCTCTCTCAATGTGGCAATTCTTTACATACAAAATAGCAAATACTTGGAATAGACTTCCAGCGGATGTGGTAAAAAGTAACACGGTAAACGAGTTCAAGAAGTTAGACAAAATCATAAGCTCTCTAAATACTTAAACTAAATCGCTCTACCAAAGAGCAAATGGAGTATCCGCAGATGGACTAAACAGTCATTGAGACATCCAAAATCACTGTACCATGGTCTTTCAATGTCTTGAGTTAGAATTCTCTTGCTTGAGGGTACACTTGGGCACACTATTCTATCGAATTTCTCTTTCTCTTGTTTTGTTAATGTTCATATTTTATGTAGGGAATATCTATTTTAATGTTGTTACTGTTCTTAAAATATTCTATTTTTCCTTGCTTCCTTTCCTCACTGGGCTATTTGCCTTGTAGGGGTCCCTGGGTTTTAGCATCCTGCTTTTCCAACTAATGTTGTAGCTTAGCAAGTAATATAATAATAATAATAATAATAATAATAATAATAATAATAATAATAATAATAATAATAATGATAATAATACTCTCTCTCTCTCTCTCTCTCTCTCTCTCTCTCTCTCTCAGACAAATAGGGGAAGAGCATTAAAAAAGAGATGTAATAATCTTAGCGAATATAAGCACGAGTCCTCCACTTTGCATTGTGAATGCAATGATAGCGTAACTTGTTAATTAGCTTTGTCATAATTCATATTCCAAAGATATCCATATTAAAGAGTTGATCTGAATTCAGAGATGGCGATAATCCCCCCCTTTTTTCTTTAAGAGTCGATGGAGTTTGTGAGACTTGATACGGTGTTCATTAACTCGGGAATACCGACTTAAATTCTCATAGTTGTCCTTGGCACGATGCACCTGCCTCATTTAATGGTTTTTATTCAATTCTTGCATTTCATTTTGCTTTTAAAAGCAGTTCTGGTGGGTAAGGTATGCATGATCTCTCTCTCTCTCT
>NC_090759.1:25912554-25918595 GCF_036898095.1 Palaemon carinicauda
AAAAAAAAAGAAAAAAAAAAAAGGCTGTAATAAATCAACGCCGGCAGATGTCAAGAAATAATTCGAATGAACACATGCACCCGCATTTCTGAAAGAAACCGGGAAGTTTACACCCACGCGATTAATTGCTACACGTCTTCGTAACCAATCGCTGCATGTCGCTTGCATAAATAAGATTTGTGAGTTTCAGGATGAATGAGATGTGAATATTACTCTGAGAATTGATGAATCATATGGGCTGGATTATTATGGGTATACATGAATACACGGAATATGTATGTATGCAGGTAATTATGCAATAATATAACCCTGCATATAAATGTATGGCGATATCATGATAGAGATGAATGACAAGATGGAGACGACTGATTCATGATAGAGAAGACTGGCGAAATCTAACCGAGGGCAGATGGAAGGAGTGAATCTAGGTGTTATTGCTAATCTAGAAGACTAGAATTTTGTGTCTTAGGACGCATACTGAAGGCCTCTTACACAATACTAATGTACAAATTACTGGGCATTCATTTGTATCCTAATCGGTTAGTTGAATCAGTAGAACTTCTAAAGTTCAAAGTTGGAGCAAACTGACATGAGTCTTTTTATAGTTTATATATGACATATCTGTTTTTGACGTTGTTAATAGTTTATATAGGACATATCTGTTTTGACGTTGTTACTGTTTATAGAATGATTTATTATTAATTTATTCTCATCATTTATTAATTTCCTTATTTCCTTTCCTCACTGGGCTATTTTTCCCTATTGGAGCCTTTGGGCTTATAGCATCTTGCTTTTCCAACTGGGGTTGTAGCTTGGCTAATTATAATAAAAATATTAATAATAAAAAAAATTTTTAATCGTCTAGGAGCCCTCTCAAGTCTTATGTTTCCCAGAAAGATTTTTTTGGATGAGGCTCCTAAGCACCTAAGCTTCACCACTACCACCACAGTCAACTCACTGCTATGTACACGTCGGAATCTAACAAACATACTTCGTTAGGTAGACAAATTTGCGACACCAGACACAATAAAACAGATATAAAACCATATGCAGTCAGAAAACGAATGATTTACCATTGAGCAAAATGAATACCGAGATCAGAATGCCCGTTTTTTTAAGGGCTTATACCATTCGTAAATAAGAACAGCTTTTAAAACATCCAAAGACCAGAAATAAAATGACCATCTTAGAAGGGAAGGTAGAATCTTTGTTTTAGAGGATTAGCAAAGTAAATTAAGTAAAAAAAATCAGACGCTTTACATTGAGGATAAGATTATAATAGAGAAAGAATAAATCTTAAGCTTAAGATCACGTTCTCTGAAGCGCAGAGAGAGAGAGAGAGAGAGAGAGAGAGAGAGAGAGAGAGAGAATAATAGTAATAATAATAATTCCTTTATTCCATATACCAATGGGTATTCTGTTACGTAGAAAATGTATTTACATTAAATACAATCCAGAGAGAGAGAGAGAGAGAGAGAGAGGAGAGAGAGAGAGAGAGATAATAGTAATGTATTTACAATAAAAGGTTCCCATATAGTAATAACAATGCAGAGAGAGAGAGAGAGAGAGAGAGAGAGAGAGACAGAGAACATTAAAGTTGAGGGATGAACTCCAAAACAGTACTATGTCCACGAGAGAGAAAGTGGGGGAGAGAGAGAGAGAGTGTTCAGGTGTGAAAGGGAAGCGGGGGATGAACTTTGAACACGAGGAAGTTGACGCTAACGATGGTTGTAGCACCTCGACACACGGACATTATGCCAATAAGTGATGAGACATCGTCCCTCACCCCCCCGGCCAGACGATTGGAAACTTTCTCGATCTAGTCATTAGCAATGTTAAACAAGATGAAATTATGTAGTAATACCAATATTATTCCACGCACTCATGAATACAATATATACATACATACTAGCATTCGATCAGAATAAATATGCCAAGATAGTTATTGTTAAGACTTAGGGCTCTTTAATTATTGATTACTTTGTGACTACTCTACTATATCATACTCTACTCTACTCTCTCTGCCAAAAAAATATACCAGGAAAACTAAGGAAGGCGCACAGGACATTAATCCACTACGCACCAGCGTCGATAATGCAGCGACTATTTAATGCGCTGCCAGCCTCATCTAAGAAACATATCAGAAGTGAGCGTAGATGTGTTTAAGAATAAGCTCGATAAATACCTAAGATGCATCCCAGACCATCCAAGACTGGAAGATGCAAAATACACCGGAAGATGCATTAGCAACTCTCTGGTGGATATACGAGGTGCCTCACACTGAGGGACCTGGGGGAACCCAAACATAAAATAAGGCAATAAGTCTCTCTCTCTCTCTCTCTCTCTCTCTCTCTCTCTCTCTCTCTCCTTTAACGTTATAGGGTATGATTGCACTTCAAAACATGTAAATGTACTGAATTATCTAGGAATACCTATATCCATTTCACTAGGTCACTTTGGCAATGTTAATGAGCATAATCTCTGTTATTGAGATACTACAAGACCCAGGAAGTGTTACCATACACCCACTCATATATGTTGGCTAATAAAAAAATGTTTTGTATACCATACTATTCCCACTGTCAAACAAATCTGATTTACTGGAAATATTGCAACATTAAGGTTATGACATAGCAAAACTGCATAAAAATTTCTGTCAAGTGAAGTGGATTCATGTCTATCTTCGAGTTTTCATAATCCTTGAGGGAAAAAATATTATATATATATATATATATATATGATACGTACTTGTGTGTGTATGTTCCTCTTTTCTCTTCCCTTCCTATCTGTTGTACTTGTTCTTTCTCTCCTTCTCTGCCTTCCCCTAATCTTCCTTTCAGAATAGGTTGTTTTGGTATGAGAAGAACGCTTACATCTTAACCTAGTTAGCACCGCCCAACCAAACGTGTCTTTAAGCATGTTAGTATCACTTTGAACATAACAAGACATTGTAATTAACCTGGAATAACCAAATTAAACCTCGGCGCCTTGACACGACTCGAGATGGAAAGAAGATTACTCTCATTATCAAAGTCATCTAAAATCTTAAAAAGGGGAAAATAAGAAGGCTCTGTCATTTTTCCTCTCTCTCTCTCTCTTATCCCCCTTTTCCTTTATCCTCGTTTCCCGTTCAAAGAGTCTTCGAACTCCGGCTGCCAAATATCTGTTGGTAACATTTCATTTTCGCTTTTGAGAGATAAATTGAAATGCTGCCAGCAGAACATCGCTTAATAAACTTTGGGTGATCCGGAGGGTGAATAGTAAAATAAGATGCGAATAACAAGATGAGTTATTAATTTCGAAACCTGTCGCCCTGTTTCCAGGGCAGCTGTCAGGAGAGACGTGTAACCAGTTGTAAAGATAATAACATTAAAATAATCGAGAGCATGTTTCGGTGACAAGGCTCCATATAATAAAAACAATAAAATGCTCGGAGGTTATATCAACATGATGACAATCATATTTACTATTCTAATAAAAATTATCATTATTAACACCAAAACAGTATAATATTACTATTTTATAGCTTTTAATTATCGTTGTTATCATCAGTATATAAGTGCCTACGCACTCTAGAAGGTATAAAATACATGACTATTTATTATAACTGTCAAATTACATGCTCCAAACCATTTTTATGGAACTTATTTTTAATTAGAAGAAATTATGATGAAAAATTACAACCTGAGGAAGAAAACCTGCCAATGTTATATAAACTAATAATTCAATGTAAAAGATAACTCATAATGGATAAACTTAACTTCATCTATCGACATTTCCCTTTCAATTATTTTTTTTACTTTTCATTAACTTGCTTTTCCTAAAAAATCCTCCACAAAGTAGATTTGAGAACAAAGACTTCAGAAGAATATTGGGAGTTACATGGCAGGACAGTATTAGAAATGAAACTATGAGGGAGATACCCGAGCACCTTATGTGGATGAGATCATGGTGAGGGGTAGATGGAGACGGTTTGGGCGTGCTCTTTGCACTCCCCATGGTCCAGATATAGACCTTGGCACTCCCCAAGAGAGATTAGTTCATCGAACGTTTAGCTGGGCTCCAAAAGGCACTTGAAGACATGGAAGACCCAAACCTACATAGCTGAGGATTATAAGGCGTGAAGTAGGAGAGGATGAATGGAGAAGTATTGAATTAAAAGCTCAAGATAAAGACGACAGGCGAAATCTAACCGAGGCCCTTTGCATGATGAAACTTATGAGTAAAATAATAACAACATAAACGTATGACAAACAGGAGTACCTTTGTTAATAACTGGGGCCGTTATCTTATTAGTACAAAGTAACACAAAACCAGAATCAGCAATTTATGGATACTAAATGGCCTTAACCTTTCTCCTTCTAACCTCTCTCTCTCTCTCTCTCTCTCTTTTCCCTCATCTTCCACTTCTTCTTCCCAGGGAAGAAAACAAGATTAGGGATAACATTAATGAAGCACTTGGTAGGGAGACGAAACTTTTAACATTTTCCCCGGTGCCCTGTTCTCTCCAAAAACCAAGCGGCTCTGGGGTCTGGTTAGTTTCAAAGGATCTGAGGAGAGAGAGAGAGAGAGAGAGAGAGAGAGAGAGAGAGAGAGAGAGAGATAGTTGCACAACGCGCAAGGAAGGATGTGGTTATAGTTTTTTTTTTATATAATTTCGTTATGGTTTACGTGTGTACAATCGATATTTAATTTTTCGGATCTCTTATACACGTACGTACAGGTATTAGAGATGTTGATGATTTTACATATTAGAAATACTAAAAGGTTTTTTTTCCGCTACTTTATATAAATTTCTGTACTTCTATATCTTGCATAGTTTTAATCTTCACTCTCAAACCACCCCCCCCCCCAAAAAAAAAAGACATTCTTAATAAGCGAAAAACAAGTTTTCTTACAATAAAAAGAAAAGTGTGCGAAACATGATAATTTTTTTTCATTAATCTAAAAAGCTTTCAATTTCCTAATTTCTTACCGACTCAAAATAAATACTAATTGATGGCGCAATACTCAATTATTCTCAATGCTCCTAATTGGCATTCCGGATCACTTCCCACTAAGAGATGAATTCTGATTTTAAATTTCCATCATCCTTCAAAGTCTCCATCCGATCAAGATTTCAAACAAACGCCAGTGGATTTTCATGAAATGTTTCGCCATTATCAGTCAATTCCCTTCCTACGTGCATTTCTCTTATCCCCTTTTTTCACATAATAATCTGCCATCTCTAAGGTTTCCCCTTTCTCTCCCCTAGTCACAATGATTAATATTTTCATCAACTAAATAGTCAGACGCTGTCTTTCATCTTATTCCAACTCTAGCGAGTTAACACATGTATTTGTGGAGACAAGAGCATAAGGCATATTTATGATATTTTTTCACCAAATGGTAATACACACAATATATACCACCCTTGGAAGTCAATTATAGTTTTATAATATAACTATTAACATTAAATAATTTTTTTTTCAGAATATCCAAATGTAATCCTGATGCAGTTTTTATCCTCTCTCATACTATTTCGTTAAACAATAATGCTGGTGGTAACGAGGCACTTCCCAAACACTAAGAAACAACGGTATATTTCTTGATAAACAACAGGATTGACAAGGAAGGGACATCCAAATAACAATCGTTCAATGTGTAATGATGCAGTAAATAATTCTCTCTCTCTCTCTCTCTCCTCTCTCTCTCTCTCTCTCTCTCTTTAAGGAGCATCTATTTACTAATCACACAACACACTCTCTCCTCGCGCTAAAGAGTAATAATGGAAGCAATTGAACATCTCCACAATATTAAGGTTGACCACTCTGTCCCACTCTCCACACATACAATAATACTGTCAATTTCCAGACATCCTCCCATATTAAATATTAAACTCTCTCGATAAACAATGCCAACAACATACGAGACAACTGCCTACCATTACAGACCACCTCTCTCTCTCTCTCTCTCTCCTCTCTCTCTCTCTTCTAAGATATCCTCCCATATTAAATATTAACTCTCTCGAATAAACCATAATGCCAACAATATACGAGACA
>NC_090759.1:25919095-25926595 GCF_036898095.1 Palaemon carinicauda
CGATTTGATATATAGTATATATATATCTCTCCCTCTCTCTCTCTCTCTCTCTCTCTCTCTCTCTCTCTCTCTCTCATATCCTAGTGTAATATCCCTTTTGACACAGCAGAGTGAAATCAGAAGTTCATCAAACGGAAGTTCATAATCCTTCTTGGCCGGAATTATCACGTCGTAATTTGAATATTGTTCACTGCAAGTTCAGCGAGGCGACTTCCAAACGTCACGGAGAAAATGCCTCACAGTTTGTCATAATTGTTCAGATTTGTCTCGTCGTCTGATGACATTTAATGTTCGTATTTCATTGTGTTATTGATACCAATGCGTTCCAGTTTAAGTAGGTTATTGATATCAGCGCTTAGAATTATTATTATTATTATTATTATTATTATTTTTTATTATTATCAAGATTATTATTATTATTATTATTATTATTATTATTATTATTATTATTATTATTATTATTATTACTAGCTAAGCTACAACCCTAGTTGGTAAAGCTAGATACTATAAGCCCAAGGGCTCCAACAGGGAAAAATAGCCCAGTGAGGAAAGAAAATAAAGAAATAAATGAACGATATGAGAAATAATAAACAATTAAAATGAAATATTTTAAATACAGTAGTATCAGTACATATTTCATATATGAACTACAAAGAAGGCTTATGTCAGCCTGTTGAACGTAAAAAACATTTGCTGGAAGTTTGAACTTTTCTGAATAGGTTATTGACCGTTTTAAGAGGTGTGATATTACAGTAGTGTAAAGTGTAGTGGCGAGAAGTTATTTACTTCCTATGCTTGTGTTTTATGAATACATTTCCTTATTTGTACAGGCCTATGTTTACCTTTTGTTTTATTTATTTGTATTTGTAATTGTTATTTTACCTTTCTCATCTCCCATATATAATAAAGAGGAAGTGTTTGTCTATATATATATATATATATATACGGTCACGCTTAACATTCCCTGTCCCTCGTTTAGGTTGGATGGGGAAGAGTCATACCCTGGTGAGAGAGGTTTGGGTGCGCTTGCATATCTGAATATTTAACCACCAAGTTTGACGGGTCGCGTACGTTAGTATTTAGATATATTCTGATTGGATCGTGTTTTAGGGTTGATTATCTTGAAAGGTTATATATTTTGAATAATGATAATGAAAATGGTTTTATGCCTTCACGTAGTTACTTATTACTAGAATATAAAGTTTTTAGAGAAAAAAATTCTTATTTAATGAGATTTGTGTTGTAAAGATTCTAAGAATGCTATAGTCTTCCCTCCTGTCATATCCATTATAAACCCCCTTAATTCTATCCATTAAAAATCACCCCCTTAATTTTATCCATTAGAATTCACCCCTTAATTTAGTGGAAAAGGTCGTCGGATATTTAAGGTAGCAGCAGCCCTCTAATTGTTGCACGTGTGCCCTTTTCTGTCATTTCATAATGGTAAAGTGTGACCTAATGAATAATTCAAAAGATCAGAAAGACTTAAAAACTCGCCACGTGACTTCCATTGAATTCCCTTCCGACCCTTTTTTAACCCTTTTCCCCCCTTTTTTTTATTCTTTATCTCTACAGACCGTTATTGTAACCTTTTTTTTTTTTCTAATATTCGCTCTTCTTTCCACCTCCCGTCTTGACCCCACTTCACTTTTTTTTTTCTTACATTTTTTTTTTCTTCAGAGAAATTAATGAGATTCAAGGTGATTGAATCTTATTCTATGGGCGTAACGGATTACTTGAAGTAGAAGCTGTCAAATGTGATTACCAGCTCGAAGGGGAACCTTTTTACCTTACTCTTTTCGTCATCTTTTTTCTTTTTCTTTGGATACATGGGTCCCTGAAAAAAAGATGTTTTAAAAAGACATACTTTCTTGCCACCCCCTCGAAGCTGTCTTAGGTTATTGAGAGATGAATTCTGAAGAATGTTCTGATACTGTTATCTAAAGCCAGTTCTCTCTCTCTCTCTCTCCTCTCTCTCTCTCTCTCTCTCTCTTATACAGGAGTGAGTTGGAGTGACATCTCGAAGTAGACGATTACTGGATTTTATTATTATTATTATTATTATTATTATTATTATATTTCTACTTGTTTGTGATATTATGATGCTTTCGATTTGTGATTAAATTTAGCCATTTTTTCTAAATTTTCTAAATCTCTCTCATGTATTTTGAATATTTTAAAATAATTATGGATTTTGAGTAATATAATTTAGAGATTATTTGTCAGCTTTATATGCTAGTGATTTACCTATGGAGAGAGAGAGAGAGAGAGAGAGAGAGAGAGAGAGAGAGAATCAAATCACCAGCGTTCAGCTTCTCCATTCAGCAGAAACTATTGGTTTAGTCCATATTTGCCACCGCAACGAACCTCAGAATTTACTTCACTTGAATCTATGTTATAATTTCACGGGTTGCCTGTTTCAAATATCAACTCTCTCTCTCTCTCTCTCTCTCTCTCTCTCTCTCTCTCTCTCTCAACAAAATTGAGAATAATCTGTCTTTCCTTATAGTATAAAATTTTTACTCAACAAAAATGTGGCAAAAAATATCCTTATTGCGAATAGTGTCAAATATCTCTCTCTCTCTCTCTCTCTCTCTCTCTCTCTCTCTCTCCAACTAAAAGTGGGTAAAAAAAATCGACCTGAGTAGTAGTACAAAAGTGTTACTTATCACAAAAATAACCTCTGAAAATCTCTCCTCTTTTTTCCCACCATACCTAAGTCCACCCTCTCTCTCTCTCTCTCTCTCTCTCTCTCTCTCTCTCTCTCTCAAACCGTGCCAACGCAAATGAATGATTGCTGGTATAGACGACCAAATAGGGTTGTCCAGCTCTGTCCACTACAGTAGGAACAGGAAGCTTCCGTATGGTTAGGTATTATCTGCTTTTGAAACTGCCTCGTTCCCTAATGACTTAACTACTTTGATAACGATGTCTCAGGGACAGATGGGATCGTGTTTTCGTCAAATGATTGCCGTGGGAAATGTGTTTGGAATAGTTAAAGTGCTGTATTTTTTTTTTTTGTAGTGCACCTCCTGCGTTAAGTTTTAGAATATTCTTTTATGCGTTATATTAGAATAATTAAATGGAAAATGGTATTTTTAGTTTTATGGTGTTTTTATTTTCATTTGTGACTATATATTGGCAATGGAATTAATGAAGTTTAAGGAATAGATGAATTTTCAAGGAAACATCTACATGAATAGTAAAAGTTGTAATTGTGAGTATTGTGTTAATTAAGAAAAATTATTCAATTAAATATATTATGATGTATATACAATATTATAAATAGTAAGAATTGTAAATGTACCGATATATTTTTTGATAAAAAAAAAAACAAATATATATGAAATTGAATAGCTTTTGATGTTGCAGCATCATTTTAATTTACAGCAAAAATGAGATAGCTGAAATGTTCAGAATATGGTGCCAAATACCCTTAGGGTGATTGTCAGTATCTATTTGTTAAAATTTAGTTCGTAAAATTGACTTGGCAGCGCCATGTAAATTAGGTCAGTTGTTGGTCGTTCGGTACATAGGTTTATTATTATTATTATTATTATTATTATTATTATTATTATTATTATTAATTTCTAAGCTACAACCCTACTTGGAAAAGCAGGATGCTATAAGCCCAGGGCTCTAAGAGGGAAAACAGCCCCGTGAGGAAAGGAAACAAGGAAAAATACAATATTTCAAGAACAGTAATAACATTAGAATAAATACCTCCTATATAAACTATTAAAAAACAAGAGGAAGAGAAGTAAAGAGAGAATAGTGTGCCCGAGTGTACCCCCAAGCAAGAGAACTATAGAATATCTTGATTATTACATTTTCGAATTCATTATTTGACTCGCGTTGACCCTGAGAGGAGGCCTCCACCTATAATATTATCAACTCTCCTCGGAGGGCGTCTTCGAAGGGCGTTTCTAAATGGTAATCTCGGAAGAAAAGAGGGCTTAGACAGTATAATATCAGGCAAAGAATTTCTCTTGGTGTTTCTGGGAATTAGATTTTATCTTTTAGAAAGTAATGTCTGTTTCCCATTTTTGGACTTTTATTATTAACCATCAAGGAGCAAGTCTACTTATGATTATTTTATCTAAAGAAGTAGAAAGATATGTTTTTCATTTTTCCCTAAATGAAATATGTTTCTCTTATATGATAGTAACTATTTAATTGTTAATTCTAGCACCCAAAAAGTGTTTGACATTAGTTTTTACCTCCCTCTCTCTCTCTCTCTCTCTCTCTCTCTCTCTCTCTCTCATTAGGATGCCAGAAAATCTCAAATCAATCAATCAATCTCTTATATCCGGGGAGGAGCTTTGCCATTACCAATTTCTCTCTCTCTCTCTCTCTCTCTCTCTCTCTCTCTCATTCGGGGGAGAGGAGCTTTCCATTACAGGTTCTCTCTCTCTAATAATTTTCTCTCATTCCGGTGAGAAGAGCTTTACGATGATAGTTTCTCTCTCTCTCTCTCTCTCTCTCTCTCTCTCTCTCATCAGGATGCCAGAAAACCACAAATCAATCAATCAATCTCTTATATCCGGGGAGGAGCTTTGCCATTGCTCTCTCTCTCTCTCTCTCTCTTCTCTCTCTCGGTGGAGAGAGCTTTCTATTACTAGTTCTCTCTCTCTAATAATTATCTTTCATTCTGGGGAGAAGAGCTTTACGATGATAGTTTCTCTCTCTCTCTCTCTCTCTCTCTCTCTCTCTCTCTCTCTCTGTGTTGTCGCACCTCCCATCTGTTTACATAAGGGTCATCTGATTCGAGACATCCCTTTGAATAATTCCGATAAGAATGTCCTTGACAGCGAAGACTCCAACATTCTATTGTTACGTGAATAAGCAAAATTGCCCTGCTTCGCATAAGGGTACGTGGTTTTGTATAAATTCTATGTTTACGATTGCGCAGATATGTACATCATGTATTCGAAACACTGTTTACACTTGGCCTATATTGCGGAATGTGAGATAACTTAGATATTTTCTTTGCGTATTCTACGCATTTGTTGTAGTTATTTGTTACGCAATATCTTGGTCCCCCTTTTTTTATACATTTTAATTTTTCTTCAGATGTCACAGCTGTTGTTATAGTTATTGTATTTGCTGTGCAGAATGATGATGATGATGTGCAGAATGGTTAGAAGCTAAGATTTTTTTTAACCTTTTTATTAAAAAGTTAAATTACATATTTTTCTGTACGTATTCTACGTATTCATAGTGTATATTCTCTTTTTTACGCAATGTCTAACTCTTTTATAAAAATTTAATTTTGCTTTGATCTGAATGCCACAGCTGTTATTATTATTATCGTCGTCATGCGGAATGGTTAGAACCTAAATTAGTTATTTTCTTTGCGTATTCTACGCATTCACAGTATAGTCATTTATTACGCAATATCTAACTCCCCTTTTATTTACAGGTTAATTTTGCTTGACTATAAATGCCATAGCTGTTGCTATTATAGTTAGTATAGTCGCCATGCGAAATGGTTAAAAGCTAAATTAGTTATTTTCTTCGCGTATTCTACGTATCCACAGTATATAGTCTTTTTACACTATCTTAATCTTTTTTTTTAAATTTAATTTTGCTTTGCTCTAAATGCCACAGCTGTTTTTATTATAGTTGTTATAGTCGCCATGTGGACTGGTTAAAAGCTAAATTGGCTATTTTTTTAATTATCCTACGTATTTATAATGTATAGTCTTTTTAGCCAATATCTTATTCATTTTTTATTTACAATTTAATTTGGCTTTGCTCTAAATGTCACAGCTATTGCTGTTATTATAGTTATTATAGTCTCCATGTGAAATGGTTAGAAGCAAATTAGTTATTTTCTTTGCGTATTCCACGCTTTCACAGTATACAGTATATAGCCATTTATTACGTTATATCTTACTTCCTTTTTATACAGCATAATTTTGCTATGCTCTAAATGCCACTGCTGTTGTTATAATCGTCGTTATGCGGAATGGTTAGAACCTAAATTAGTTTTCTTTGCGTATTCTACGCAGTCACAGTATACAGTCTTTTTACGCAGTATCTTCATATTTTTTTTTTTTATAAAACTTAATTTTGCTTTACTCTAAATGTCACAGCCGTTGTTATTATAGTTATCATAGTTGCCATCATCTTTCCATCGCTTCCCTCCCGACGCCGAAGTCTGGTGCTAACATGAATTATTCCCGGAGAACTTGACCGAAAAGTTTCGCCGAAGAATGCGTGGAACTTTTGGCATGCGAGGCAAAATTCTCATCTCAGGGATTCTTCGAAGTTGTAACTTGAGTCTGGGAAAGCGCCACGGATGGATTTTCTAAGTATGTGTGTTGGTGTGTGGGTGAGAGTTATATGGAAAACACGCCTGGGGTGGGGTGGGGGGGGGGGGGTGTTGGAGAGGGAGGGTATGGATGGTGCGGGAAATGGGAAGCAGTAACAAGTGAATTGGTGTTTTTTTATTTTTTGAGTGTAGTTTGTTTCGCATTATTCTTGTCATTGATTTTTATTTGTTGTATTTTTTGGGGTGAATTTTGTTCTTGATATTGTCATTGATTTTTTGTTACATAGTTATTTTGTTATATTTTTTATATTCTTTTATAGTTATCATTGTTAGTATTATTACGATGTTTCATCATTATTATTGTCAATATTTTCACTACTGTCAATAATTATTTACAGTATATATATATGTATATATATATATATATATATATATATTATACACACGTGTGTTTTTGTGTGTATGCATGTATGTACAATATGTATATGTTTACACATCACCTGTTCACTGTTCCGTTGGACGGTTGATGAGCGAAGACAAGGGATGTGTATGGTCAATACTTGAATACTTGAATGAATGCCGGCACAGGATTTCACAACGTTGTGGGGCAGTATGTGGTCTTTGTAACCTAGCCTCTTATATATAATTACTGGAAAACGAATACGCAAGATCCTTGCGATACATCCCAAGGGGAAGAATGTGTGTGATGAAATAATCCCTATATATATATATATATATATATATGTATGTATGTATATGTTTGTGTGTGTGTATATATATATATATATATATATCGCTATTTTTTCCGTAAATGCTCGCTTCTGTGGCATCCAAAATTACTCGCATATAAGGTTGATGTACCTTCGAGAGAAAAGAGGAAAGATGGGTTAAGGAAGAGTTAGGTCAATTAGCCAACTAACCATAAAATAGAATAGTTTTGAAAGTTGATTATTAATAAGAGTCATGTGAAGTGTTTTTTAATAACAATTTTATTTATATAAAGATACATTTTAATTATTATAGTTATAGGAAACCGTACCGGAGCGAAATCAATTTTGACCACAAACAACTGTTAATTAAGGAATATAGTGCCCTATGCAAGGTCTATAGAATACCGTAGACCTTGGCCCTATGTAAATGAAGTTGTCAGGATGTCTGGCCAGTGAAGGATAAGGAGACACGACTTTGGTCGTAGGGGATACATTTGGAAGGAAGGAAATGGT
>NC_090759.1:25931595-25939095 GCF_036898095.1 Palaemon carinicauda
TCGCCGAGAAGGAGCCCCCCAGGTCTGTCTTGCAGCGTCCCCCGGACAGACAACCCAGGGTTTTTTCTCACCACGAAGGCCATCCTCCAGACGCAGATATAACCCTCGCAGGGAGAAATGCGAGAAGGCCTCTTCAGGCAGGCGTAAGACCGCGAAGCCTCCGGTTCACCCCGCCAACGGGTGTAACCGAGCTTCTTTACGGGCAGCCTGGCCGAATCAGCACAGCTGGTTCGGCCCTCGGACTTAAAAGGAACGGTTCCCTCCGTCGGGTCAGCCCACGAGGATCCACGTCCGCGTCCCCCAGCCCGCCCGCAGGTGTAAGCGGGCTTATTTACGGGCAGCCTGGCCGAATCAGCACAGCTGGCTCGGCCCTCGGACTTAAAAGGAACGGTTCCCTCCATCGGGTCAGCCCACGGGGATCCGCGTCCGCGTCCCCCAGCCCGCCCGCAGGTGTAAGCGGGCTTATTTACGGGCAGCCTGGCCGAATCAGCACAGCTGGCTCGGCCCTCGGACTTAAAAGGAACGGTTCCCTCCATCGGGTCAGCCCACGGGGATCCGCGTCCGCGTCCCCCAGCCCGCACGCAGGTGTAAGCGGGCTTATTTACGGGCAGCCTGGCCGAATCAGCGCAGCTGGTTCGGCCCTCGGACTTAAAAGGAACGGTTCCCTCCGTTGGGGCAGCCCACGAGGATCCGCGTCCGCGTCCCCCGGAGAGAATACACGAACAGTAGTCCTCGACGGTACGGTGTTGCCGGTTCTGACCCCGAACCGGGTGCGGAGCTCCCCGACGGGGAAACCGGTACCACCGCAAGGGAGTGCCTGGGATTCCAGAACCGAAGCGACCGGGGAGTGCCCTATTGGAATCGATTAAAAAAAAAAAAAAAAATGGAAACCCATTCATGTTTTATATTGAGATAAAAATCATTTTCTTTTACATGATTGCCAGGTGTGTCCTTTACACGAATGTGTCTACTCTTCATGTTCTTTCAGGTATTACACTTGAAAGGATATCGATCGTCATGAGCAATAAATCTCTTAGGTATTGACATCATTAGACATCTAGAATAATTCTTAACGAGAAGCCCAGACTTCAGGGACCCTGATAGTCGTGAAGCTAAATAGTCTGCAATAAGTTATTATTGTTATTATTATTATTGTTGTTGTTGTTATTGTTATTACTTGCTGAACTGCAACCCTAGTAGGAAAAGCAGGATGCTATAAGTCCCGGGGCCGTAACAAGGAAAATAGCCCAGCGAGGAAAGGAAACAAGGAAAAATAAAATATAAGAACAGTAACAACATTAAAATAAATCTTTCATAAATAAATTATAAAACTATAAGTCCAGCAAGGCCTTCAACCCTTAGGTTAGTGACTTTTCAGTCTCTCACACTAACAGCTAACTGGGTGTTCTGGAAGCGAAACACTGTTCTGGCGTAAGTGTCTTGGTAGGCACCAGACAGGGGGACGCGACCCATCGCAGCTTTCCCTTGGGGGGAGAATCTCTGTTTCCTCGGAAGGAACGAGAAACCATAGTGGAGAAGGTCTTGAAATAGAAGGAGGCTAACGTCCCCAGACCTACGACTCCAAGGAGACCACCCTAGAAGAGATCTGTCTCGGATAGTGCCGCGACACCCCAAGCATCTACCAGCACTACGAGGAGAGAAGCCCTCGTCCTCCTGGTCCGCAACGCCTCAGCCCCTCCACAGGGGAGCTCCAGCGCCTTCTAGCTCCTTCAGGTCGGGTTACCCCGCCTCTAGGGGTGGCAGGTCAGGCCGCCCCTCTAGAAGAAGGGAAGAGTGGGAGGCTCCCTATCCCCACCCAACCTTCGGGTTGGAGGATGACTCAGGCGTCATTGGCAAGCATGGAGGGCTCAAGGAGCGGAACCTTGGACAGTGTCCTTACTAAAGAAGGGCTACGGACTTCCATTCCTAACGGAACCACCCACGCCTTTTCCGGCCAACCGGATAGATGGCTAGATCCTAAAGACCCGTTAAAGAGGACCGCCCTTCAAGAGGAGGTGTTGTCCATGCTAGAGAAGGGTACCATGGAAGAAGTTCTTCTCCCAGGACCAGGTGTCTACAGTCGCCTATTCCTGGCAGAAAAAGCGACCGGGGGGGGGAGGCCGGTTATAGATCTGTCAGATCTCAACAGGTTCGTCAAGATGACGGACTTCTAATGGACACGCAGAATTCGGTCCTGCTGTCCTTGAGGGAGAAAGATTGTAGAATACCATCGACCCCAAGGACGCATACTTCCAGATTCCGGTCCACACTTCGGGTCGGAGGTTCCTCCGGGTGAAATAGGGTTCCCAGTTCCTGCAATTCAGGACCCCCTTTTTCTTTGGTCTGTCAACAACGCCCAAAGTGTTCGTGAGAGTCCCCACGGCTGTCGCAAGGGGGCCCACGAACGAGGCATTCGCCTTAGCAGATACCTGGACGGCTGGTAGCTTCTTCCCTCCTCAAAGGTCCTCTTGGAGGAACAAGGGAGAAGTCTCCTCCAGTTTGGCAAGGATCTGGGGAACTGAATCTACCCGAAGTAGCAAAATCTATCCCCTTCCACCGGAATGAACTACTGGGGAATGACATTAGACCTTTTTTCGGGGAGAATTTTTCCCTTCGGAGAATAAGATATGACACCTCAGGCTCATTAGTCAGCCGTTCCTACTGTTCACAGACGCCTCCAACCAGAGATGGGGAGCCCTTCCCCTCGACGAAGCGGCACGAGAGACCTGGTTGGAAGGGGAGAGACAACTCCACACAATGTCCTGGAGTTGGAAGTAGTCCAGAAGGCATGCCTACACTTCACAAGTCTGCTAAAGGGGAACTCCGTGGCGTGGATGAGCGACAACACCACGGTAATGGCATACATGAACAAGCAGGGTACTTGTAATCGAAGGAGTTGGGCGATCTCACCATAGAGAATCTAGACTGAGTGATAGGGAATCAAGGGGTGATGTTAGCAAGGTTCTTTCCCGGAAAGTAAATCGCCCTGGCCGACGGCCTCAGCAGAATGGGCCACATAGTAGGGACAAAATGGTCCCTTCCCCCAGGAATAGCCAAGCTCATCATTCAACGATGGGGCTCCCCGGTGGTTGACCGACTTGCAACAACCTCAACGCCCAACTCCCAGTCTATTGCCCCCCTGTACAAGACCCCGAAAGATTCCTTAGAAGACTCTTTTTTTTTTTTCAGAACAAGTGGGACAATCTGGATGTGTACGTTTTCCCCCTTTTCACGCTGATAAGACATGGGCTCATCAGAATAAAGGTGGCTCGAAGCCTACAGATGACTTTGGTAGCGCCCTGGTGGCTAGACAGAGAGAGTAGTTCGCGGACCTAAAGACCTATCGAGTCAACCGCCGTGGCCTCTGTCCGTCAGGTCAGATCTACTGAGTCAACCGCTCTTCCTCAGGTTCCACGACAACCCTCTCTCTCTTCGCCTTCACGCCTGGAGACTATCGAGCGACTCCTGAAGAAGGAGGGGTACTCCTCCTCCACAGCCAAGAGGATGTCCCTATACCTAAGAAAATCCTCTACCGTAGTCTACCAGGCGAAGTGGGCCGCCTTTACGAAATGGTGCGCGACAAAACAAATAAGACCTCTCAAAGCCTCGGTCCCTGACATAGCTGATTTTCTAGTGTACCTTAGGGATAAAATAGGAATGCCAATCCCGGCTATTAAAGGAGTACGAGCAGCCTTAGGCCAAGTCTTTCTCCTGAAAGGCATCGACCTGGGGACCTCAAGACACATAGGGATGCTGACTAGAAGTTTCGAACAATCCTTCCCTCCCCAAGCCAGGAGAGTGCCTAGATGGGACCTGGCCAAGGTCCTGAAAATGTTGTGTCGTCCGACCTTTGAACCACTCAGAGATATCGGGGACAAAGGTCTCACCCTCAAGGCAGTCTTCTTGCTAGCCTTAGCTTCGGCTAAGAGGGTAGGTGAGATCCACGGTCTCTCCTACGACGTGGCACACTCCAAAGGGTGGAAGGAGGTATCTTTCAAGTTCGTACCCTCCTTTGTAGCAAAGACTCAGAACCCAGCAGTCTGGGACCCGAGGTTTGAAGGTTTCTCTTCTCCAGCCATCCCCAAGACAGGCAATACGGACGACCTGTAGTTATGCCCGGTCAGGACGATCAGGAAATACCTGGAAAGGACGGCCCATCTCCGTCCGGGTGCCAAGAACCTCTTCGTCTCTTCAGGCGTTAATAAGAAGCAAGTGTCCAAGAACACTATTTCCTTCTGGCTGAGACAAGTCATCACTAGGGCTTATGAAGAAGACAAGGTGGCAGTACCAGGCACTCCCCGTCCCCATGACATCAGAGGCCTGAGCACTTCCTTGGCCTTTGAGAGAAATATGGCAGTGGGCCAGATCCTGCAGGCCGGCACTTGGTCACACCAGTCGACCTTCACGGCCCACTAACTCAAAGACTACTCAAGAAAGTCTTTGGATGGATTCTCCATTGGGACAGTCATCGCCGCCCTCCAAGCTGTGTAGTGGCAGGCTGGAAGACGTCCCCAACAAGTGAATAGTCTCATCCCTACTTCGTCAGGAGAAGACTCAGTAGAGAAAATGTCAAGAGGTAACCCTAAAATTATAAGCGTAAGTTTTCCCTGCTACCCCCTATCCGCTCTCTGTACCCCCGCATTACGTAGCCCTCCAGGCACCATGTGCCTAACCAAGTGGCAGAATGGCTCTCCCGCCTCCTAAAATGTAAGTCTCCGAAGAGGTAATTCGAGGTAAAGTATTCGTGTCGGAACAAATGAAAAATTTTAAGTAATTTTTATTTTTCCTAACATACTTACCGAGAATTACCTCTGAGTAATGGCCCTCCCTTCCGTCCCCGAGTGCCATTCTTCTATTGCCGAGTCGGGCTAAACGGAGGACTTAATGAGATCCTGACCCGGGAAAAGCAGTGACCTGCCCTAATCCGGACCGCAGGAATTATCCTGGCGGCGGGGGTAGGAACTATCGGGAGCGAGATAGGGGGGGTAGCACGGAAAATCTTGGTCGAGATTGAGAGAGGTCCAAGGACCCTCCGAAGAGGTAATTCTCGGTAAGTATGTTAGGAAAAATAAAAATTACTTAAAATTTTTCATATATATATATATATATATATATATTAGATCAGGCTCAGCTCTCCCCATCCTTCTGGAGGGGAGAGAGGGAGTTGTCATATCCTAGTGAGAAGTTGGGTGCGTGTATGCGTTTGTTCATATCTATTTAAATATTTAGCCGTAATTTTTGACGGGTCGCGTACACTAGTGATCACATATTGAATAGCTCGTATTCACTTGTCGGATATATGTGCCAAGGTGTGCTCACCAGCCATTATTGAAACTGGTTCCGGATTCATTTAAGGATCAACTACTTCCGTCTGGCGGATGAAAGCCGCGGCTGTGAGTGACAGCCGTCTTGCAACATATCCGGTCAAGATATTTCTCGTGTCCCAAACGTCGTCGTGTCCTCTTTGAGTTTATAATTTGGCCTTAATTTTCTGTTTATGCTTTTCGTTTAGTTTTGGCTTCATATTATGCTGTTCTTATTTTGATTTGGAAAGTTTATTTTTTTTTGCTTATGTGTATCTGTCTATCTATTTATCTGTTTTGAATTTTTTCTTTTACTAATGTGAATCTATCTATATATTTGTTTTGAATGTATTTTTTACTGATGTGTATCTATCTATCTATCTATCTATTTATCTATCTATCTATCTATCTATCTATCTATCTATCTATCTATCTATATATATATATATATATATATATATAAATGTGTGTGTAAATTTGTATCTATAAGTAATTTATTTGTGCGGGACTGTGCTCAAATATGTATATAATCTTCCCATCTGAAGTTCTTTTTCCCCCTTGATATCAACTCAAGCAAAATTGATTGAACATTAATTTTAGCAAAGTTGATTGTTTCATTTGAGCAAGCGAATTGACGGAATTAAAATGCAAGAGACAAAATATACAGTAGATTTTATGGGGAAACAACAGCAGTCAGAGATTTCAGACCTCAGGCAATGAATATTGCCAACATTTTACTCAAGTGTACGGATGAAACACATCAGTTTTCATAGGTTGACTGGATGAATCTGGTGTAAGATTTAGTGAAAGTCTACGGACAATGTATCCAATTTTCATATGCTGATTATTGATTCCGGAAAATGCAAAACCGGATCTCAAATCCGGATCTCAAATCCGGATCATCTAAAATTTAATGGGGTCGTCCATGACCTAAGATCAATCTGTGGTGTTGTTAAAAGCGTTGAGTAGTTTTAAAGTAATCCTGTCCTCAGACAGACAGAAACACAGACAAATAAATGAATAAACCGACTCGATTTTATAACTTCTTGGGGGGGGGGGGGGGAAAATAATGAAAAAAAAAAAAACAACTAAAGGTTCCTACTGCTACTAAAGTACAAAACGAAGTTCATTTTCTGCTAAGTTCATGAATTGCTCGAACCCCTTTTCATTTTTGTTAGTTAAATGTTATCTCTCACATGCCGCCTTGTTTCTTCCCCCTTTACCCAACACATTTTCATTTATTTTCATTTATTTCTCCTTTCCTTTGCATGTTCTGCCCCTCCCCTAAAACCCTATGTCACCAGCTTTAAAGAATTTTCATGGTCCTTGACGTCATTATTATTACATTGCGTTCATAACTTGTCATGTCGTGTGCCTGATTTGGGTTTTTGGAAAAAAAAAGTACAACTTCGTTTTGTGTAAAAAAAAAAAAATTCAAACGTCATCCAGTAGAATTTTTGTTCTTATATATTGATTGAAACCAACGGAATCTGATTTAAATTTTTGTGTGGTAAATCCAAAATTATCGTGGTTTTTATAGACATTTTTTTAACTAGACGAGAGTGTTCTCTCTCTCTCTCTCTCTCTCTCTCTCTCTCTCTCTCTCGTAAGAATGAAAACCCACACACACACACACACACATATATATATATATATATATATGTATATATATATATATATATGTTATATATATATATATATATTGTATATATATATATATATAAATATGATATTTTCATCATCATCTTCATCTCCTCCTATGCCTATTGACGCAAAGGGCCTCGATGCTAATATTTTAGAACCAATAAATGTACCATAGAAATGAATTGCATTACGCATATTTATGAGGTAAATTTATATCCCTTTCGAACCCAAATGAGTCCTGTATGCGTTTTACCGTTTGGTAAATAGAAGTGGCATATTCACCCAAATACTTCCCATCCGTAGCAGTCTCCAGGGCATGAACTAAAACGAACTTCCTGTAGAGTGATGGGTTAGTTGAGTTACCCCTCGAAAATTACATCCCATTTTTTATAAAGGGACCCGACTCTCCAGCATACGCAAGTAGCCTTGGTAAAGGCTCTACATTATTCCAGCATTTTACGCAAAACCTTATTAAACAACGCTGTTACACTTTACTAGAGTTATTTTCTTTTGTTATTCTAGTGTTTTTGCTTTTAAGGTTGGTGGAGGGGTT
>NC_090759.1:25949095-25954095 GCF_036898095.1 Palaemon carinicauda
GAGGTGAGGAAATTTGTACATCATGAAGTTCACTGATATAAAGGGAAAGATAACAAAGAAATCAATCCATTGTTCACTAATCTTGGGTAGTGTCATAGCCTCTGTACCATGGTCTTCCACTGTTTACGGTTAGAGTAGTCTTACTTGAGGATACACTATTTTATCTTATTCCTCTTCCACTTGTTTTCTTAATTTTTATAGTTTATTTATCAAAGATCCAATTTAATATTATCACTGTTCTTAAAAAATTCTATTTTATTTTGATTGTTCATTACTTTTCTTGTAGTTTATTTATTTCCTTGTTTCTTTCCTGGTGGGGCCCTTGGGCTTATAACATTTTGCCTCTCAAACTAGGGTTGCAGCTTATCTTTATAATAATAATAATAATAATAATAATAATAATAATAATAATAATAATGTAAATAGTTTTTGCAAATACAAAAATCTTTCGATGATCATTTGGAGAAGAGAAGGACCCGACTAATCTCTCTCTCTCTCTCTCCTCTCTCTCTCTCTCTCTCTCTCTCTCGTTGCCTTTCTGTCTGTGAGACACTTCCCGAACTTTTGTGTGCTTCAGGTAAATGGCCCGTAAGATTAGTCAAGAACACGCATAAAATAAATGAGTTGGGAAGAGGGTTGAAAAGAGAGCCGGGCCTCATTATGCATCAAGACTGACACTGGAGATAGTTTGGGCAAAACGGGTGACAGATGGCTGGAAGGGAGGGGGAGGGGGGGATGGTGGAAGTGCCACAAGGTGTCGAGAGATGTAAAATGGAGGAAGCTGGAGGTTTTCATGGAAATTGGCTTGCAGTTTGGTCACAGTAGGACAGCGGGGGTACCACTTGAACATAAAATAGTACAGTTAAAGGACCTCTATGTGAATCAATGCTGCTTTCTTTGAACGTAAGCGTTTCGATTTCAATTGAAATTTAGGAGTTGGAAGTTGATATGTTAAATGTAAACAATGGGGGTACCAATAGAAAATATTATAGTACAGTTAAGGACTATTATGGGAATCAATGCTACTTTGTTTGAACGTAAAGAGCCTCGATTTCAATTGGAATTTTGTATTGGAAATTGATATGTTAAAGGTAATTATGAGTGTTTAGAGTTTTGTACGGGTTAGGAACTATGGCTATTAATTCTTTCATTAATTTTTCATATATAAAGTTTTTACATTATACCTGGAATAGAAATTATGATTCTTGAAGACAAATTATCTCCATCACATATTATCTAAGATTGTTTTCGAGAATACAAAGCTACAACCACCGACACTTTACATTCAATGTTTATTGCTCCGGAATAAATTTTCTAAATATTAAATGTATGTACAGTATGTACTGTCTGTGATATCACATAGACCTTATTCTGCATTTACCCAATTTGATAGGTTTTTTTTATTAAAGATAGTTGCTGGAAACTTATATGACGGAGGCATTATGTTAAAAGCGGTTTTAACATGAATTATTCATTTAGTGTGAGAGAGAGAGAGAGAGAGAGAGAGAGAGAGAGAGAGATTCGTATGGAGGTCAGGGTAAAGGCTGCTGTAAAATATGTTCTGCCTAAAAATGAAGATGAACATTTATGGGCCATAAAACGGAGAGAGAGAGAGAGAGAGAGAGAGAGAGAGAGAGAGAGAGAGTAGAACCCCCTTCCCTGCACCTTGACTAACGCTCATAAAATAACAAGTATGATCCACTTGGTTGAGAGCTGTATAGTGCTAGGCCTTTAGTGAGGTCATAAATGCCTCTATGGGTGTTTACCCATGGATGCCTTATCACCCATAATTCAACCTACTTTTCATCCACTATTTTTTTAATCGTCATCCACTCACTATTTTTTTTTTATCGTCATCCACTTACTATTTTCTGTCGTCATCCACTTACTATTTTTTATTGTCATCCACTTACTATTTTTTATCGTCATCCACGTACTATTTGTTTATCGTCATCCACTTTCTATTTTCTGTCGTCATCCACTGACTATTTTCTGTCGTCATCCACTTACTATTTTTGATCATCATCCACTTATTTTTTTTTTTATCGTTATCCGCTTACTATTTTTTATCGTCATCCACTTACTATTTTTTACCGTCATCCACTTACTATGTTTTATCGTCATCCACTTGCTATTTTTTATCGTCATCCACTTACTATTTGTTTATCGCCATCCACTTACTATTCTTTTTTATCGTCATCCACTTACTATTTGTTTATCGTCATCCACTTACTATTCTTTTTTATCGTCATCCACTTACTATTTTTTATCGTCATCCACTTACTATTTTTTTTTTATCGTCATCCACTTACTATTCTTTTTTATCCTCATCCACCTACTGTTTTTTATCGTCATCCACTTACTATTTCCTATCGTCATCCAGTTACTATTTTTTATCGACATCCACTTACTATTTTTTATCGTCATCCACTCTCGTAATCGTAATTCTGATTCAGTTTTTATTCATCGTATCTTATGTACTTTTTTTTATTTTTTATTTTATTTTTTTTGTCAATGTACGAGAAGGTACAAAATTATCGGATATCTTTATTTTCCTTCATTTCCAAATCGTTCTTTCATGTTCCCATCAATTGCATTTAGTCTAATTTTGTGCACGTTCCAATGAATCTCTCTCTCTCTCTCTCTCTCTCTCTCTCTCTCTCTCTCTCTCTCATACACAAGATTTATATTAATCCTTACCACTTTCGAACCTCATGAAGTATAGAGATATTACCGTAAGTACTCGAAAAAGCATTTAAATTCCTAACTTTCCAATTCTCAACTAATGTAAGCTTTTCCCTCTTTGAGTATTCACACTATATAGTTGTTGCAGTAAGTACTGGCTACATTTGTATTGGTAATGCTTTTGAGATTAAGAGCCCTCTATCACAAGCAAAGAATTGTTTGCGCTGTTCAATATAGTTTTATCAATTGTTTCTATTTTGTATTATCGAATTATGACGTGCTGAAAATTCTGTCTATTATTTACAGACTTGTTAGAATCAGTTGTCAGACTCTATCAGCGGTATTGCACAGTTTTTGTTCTCGCTGTGTTGATAATTATTCTCAACTTTTACTTACTATATGTCAGTTGTTATATGTTTTTTCCATTGAAGTGTTTTCAGAAATACTTTATTAGACTTTATCCACTGTCAATTAAAAGTGGCATTATAAGCTTAATGGTCTCTGCTTTTAACTGTATTTGTACCCATTTCGTTCATTTCTGATGTTGGTAGACATCTTTATCTTTTTATCTTTTCAGGGGAGAGTGGAGCATGGTATCTTTCCTAATTTTCAAGAGATGTCTTTTCCATGTTTATTTTTGGTTTAAGGGAAATATTTTACATCTCTTATTTAGCAATGGCGGCGCATATTCTGTATTTATCAAGAATATAGTTTTACCTCTTGTCTATACTTATTTGTCTCTAATCTTCTTCCCCTTTTCTCTGTTTTCCAGGATGGGCGGGGCCCGGGTGTGCTGTTGGGTGTGGTCGCGGTGAGTGACACCCTGAGTGCCGCCGCCGCCATGGCATCCGTTCTGGCGACGGCGCCCCCGGCACTTGCTGTCAAGGTGGCTCGCCTCTATCTCGTGCTGAGCAGCCTCCATCTCGTTTTGGGTGGCTCCCTGTTGCCCGAAGCTGGCGGTGCCGTACGCCCGCCTAAGGAAGACGTCGTGTCCTCGCCCTGGGACCGGACGGCTGGTAGTGTCGCCCACAATCTAACCCGAGCTGTGGTAGCCCAGTTCACGCCCTCCAACAGCTCGCATAAGCTCACTCATCTGGCACTGGACTCCAGCAAGGATGACATTTATCTCGGGGCCGTCAATCGCCTCTATCAGTTAGACGGGAGGACGTTCTATCCTCTGCACCAAGTCGTAACTGGACCACGGCAGGATTCGCCCTTCTGTCACGCCTCAGGCTGCGGTGACCATG
Source organism: Palaemon carinicauda (assembly GCF_036898095.1). NCBI lineage: Eukaryota > Metazoa > Arthropoda > Malacostraca > Decapoda > Palaemonidae > Palaemon > Palaemon carinicauda. Next base: position 25,953,028 of record NC_090759.1, read on the forward strand.
TGAAAAAGGTCCCTACTGATAACTATAACAAACTGCTTGTGGTGGCACCTTCCGTCGATGCAGTAGTGGCTTGCGGATCTGTATCACAAGGTGCCTGCGACAAATACCGTTTGGGGAACCTGTCTGCTCACGAGCATTACATCCCGCGATCAGTCGCTGCTAATAATCCCGATGCATCCACGTTTGCCTTCATAGGACCTGAAAGATACAGCCCATGGCGTGGTTCCGAAGCCCTCTACGTAGGCACAACTTTCACGACTGTTGGGGATTACCGCCATGATGTTCCAGCGATCTCCACCAGAAATCTCCTTGATCTAGACTACGCCGAGTTCTCCTTCGCCAAGCAGTCTCTCCTTCGTATTGATGTTAAACTAAGGGACCACTTTCTCGTTCAGTACGTGTATGGCTTCAACGCCTCTAACTACGTCTACTTCCTGACGGTGCAGAAAAAGTCGCACTTACCCGGTCAAGAGGAATCTGGCTACGTCACTCGCATCTCCAGGTCTTGCATATCCGACTCCAACTACGACTCCTACACGGAAATCACTCTAGAGTGCCACGGCAGTGATGGCACCAACTATAACCTCGTGCAGGACGCTAAACTGGTGAACGCCGGCAGCGACCTGGCTTCCAGCATGGGCCTGAGCGTCGGCGACCCCGTCGTTATGACCGTCTTTTCTCCATCTCAGGGACACACCGCCAAACCTCAGGAGTCATCAGCCGTTTGCGTTTACGCCGTCCACGACATTGAAGCGAAATTTAATGAGAACATCCACATGTGTTTCAATGGCAGCATGAGGTACCGAGGGATGGAATACATCTCGGGGCCCATTCTGGACGGCAAGTGCCCGCAGAAAGGTACCATGGGCAACATCTTGTCCTTCTGTGAGGTCGGTCTCAAGATCTCGGGACCTTCGCCGGTGATGGGTCGAGCCGCCCTTCGCCTGCCGAGGACCTTGGTTACGGGCGTGCAGGCCATTGCAGCTGCAACACATACCGTTGCATTCCTTGGCACCAGCACTGGCACCATCAAAAAGGTAAGGTTTTATCTGTGCTTGAATGATCTTG